>NW_004058052.1:0-247500 GCF_000001635.26 Mus musculus | reverse complement strand
ACTTTGATGTCTTTTTTTAAAAACATTTTCTTAGATTGGTTTTTACTTTACTTTATTTTATTTTATTTATGTAGGAGTGTTCTGCTGCATATACACCAAGCCAGAAAAGGGCATCAGATGCCCTTATAGGTGGTGGGAATTGAACTCAGTCGGGAACTGGAAGAGCAGCCAGTGCTCTTAAGTGCTGAGCCGCCTCTCCAGCCATACTTTCTACCTACCTGGAAGAACTAGAGGCTGGGGAACTGAAGAAATTCAAATTATTCCTGGGGATTGCAGAGGACCTAAGCCAGGACAAGATTCCCTGATGTCTTTTAAACTTTTTTTTTTTTTTTCGAGACAGGGTTTCTCTGTATAGCCCTTGCTGTCCTGGAAATCACTCTGTAGACCAGGCTGGCCTCGAACTCAGAAATCCGCCTGCCTCTGCCTCCCGAGTGCTGGGATCAAAGGCGTGCGCCCCCACGCCTGGCACATATTTTTATTTATTGCTGATAGTGTACACAGGGCACAGGTGAATGAGTGCAGGCACTTGGGTGCCACAGCCTGTTTGTGGTGTCAGAGGACAACTCTATTTCCAGGGATCCAACACTGTCTGGCATCTATGGACACCTGCATGTGTGTGGTGCCTGTAAACTCATACTGCCTCTCACACATACACATAAGTAACCATTTGTCTTGTTTTACATTTGTCTTGTTTCTGGAGACTGTGTTTATCTGTGTAGCCCTGGCCGTCCCAGAACTCAGTTCATGGACTAGGCTGGTTTTGAACTCAGAGATTTCTGCTTCCTGAGTGCTGGGATTAAAGGCATATGACATCACCATGTGCCCTAAGAATAATTTTTTTTAAGTGAAAAGCTATTACTACAAAGTTCTATCTATCTATCTATCTATCTATCTATCTATCTATCTATCTATCTATCCATCCATCTATCTGGACTTTTGAGATACAATCTTACTACGTAGCCTAGGTTGGCCATTGCCTCGGCTTCCTCAATTATGAGTCACCACAGTAAGTTATTTATTATTTATTATTTATTTATTATTTATTAAACAGCACTGAGTATTGAGTTCATTTTTTAAAAAAGATTTATTTATTTTACGTATGTGAGTATTCTGTAGCTGTCTTCAGACAGACCAGCTCCAAGATGAGCCAGCTCCAAGAATATTTTTAAAAGGTATTTTTTTTTAAAGAATTATTTAGATGGAGAGATGGCTGAGTGGTTAAGAGCACTGACTGCTCTTCCAAAGGTCCTGAGTTCAAATCCCAGAAACCACGTGGTGGGTCACAACCATCCATAATGAGATCTGACACCCTCTTCTGGTGTGTCTGATGATAGCTATAGTGTACTTACATATAATAAATAAATAAATCTTTTAGCCGGGCAGTGAACTCAGAAATCCACCTGACTCTGCCTCCCAAGTGCTGGGATTAAAGGTGTGCGCCACCACCGCCCGGCTGGTAGCACATACCTTAATCCCAGCACTTTGAGAAACTTAAACAGGGGTAGGGGTAGAGGGGTGGACTACTGAAATCTGAAGGTAGCTTGGGCAATAGAACAAAACCCCGTCATTTTTTTTTTAAGATTTATTTATGGGGCTGGAGAGATGGCTCAGCAGTTAAGAGCACTGACTGCTCTTCCGAAGGTCCTGAGTTAAATTCCCAGCAACCACATAGTGGCTCACAATCATGTAATGTGATCTGGTGTCCTCTTCTGGGGTATCTGAAGACAACTACAGTGTACTTACATATAATAAATATATAAATCTTAAAAAAAAAAAAAGGTTTATTTATTGTGATATGTAAGAGCACTGTAGCTGTCTTCAGACACCCCAGAAGAGGGCATTAGACCTCATTACAAATGACTGTGAGCCACCATGTGGTTGCTGGGATTTGAACTCAAGACCTTCAGAGGAGCAGTGAATGCTCTTAACCACTGAGCTATCTCAAAACCCCACAAAACTCCATCTTAAAAACCAAACACATGAGCTGGTGAGATGGCTCAGTGGATCAGGTGGCTTCTGCTACCAAACCTGATGGCCCTACTTTCATCCCCAGAACCCACATGGCAAAAACAAAGAACTGATTCCCAAGCTTGTCCTCCAACTTCCACACACTCCTTACGGTATGCATACCTCATCCCCCACAAAACAATAATGGTCAGGGGACACGCATACACACACACACATCTCCAAGCTGCTGGCTGTGATGGCACCCACCTTTAATCCTAGCCCTCAATGAAAAAGAAGCAAGTAGATCTCTGTAAGTTCAAGGTTAGCCTGATCTTCATAGCTAGCTCTAGCCCAGTCAAGGTTATATAATGAGACGCTGTCTTAAAAAAACAAAAAATTACATGTCTAAATATATGAAGAAAAGTATATTTTATGTGTGTAAAAGATTTTCTATTTACATTTTTGTTATATTTACTTCTGTGTGTGTATGGGGTGAGGTGGGGTAGATTAGGTGGCCTTCAAGACTGTCTTCTGTCCTCCAGGCTGGCCTTGAAGGCCCTTTGTAACCAAGGATAACTTAAAATCCTGGTTTTTATGCCTCTGCCTCCTACTTAGGCTTAAATTCTCTGTCTCTCTCTCTCTGTCTCTCTCTCTGTCTCTCTGTCTCTCTCTCTCTCCCTGTGTGTGTGTATCTGTGTATTTATTAGTATGGATGTATATTTATGCATATTAAAGAAAATTCTTTCCTAGCCACCTCCAAAAACATCTTAACCCAGACACAATTCCATTTCCTCATTGCTTGACTTCGGACCTATCTCTCATCACCAAGTGAGTGAAGTTACATTATTTATCTTTCATGTGTTGTTCTCCACTGCACCTTCTGACTGTCCATTTCGTTTTTCTTTTAAAGATTTATTTATTTATTATATATAAGTACACTGTAGCTGTCTTCAGACACACTAAGAGAGGGTATCAGATCTCATTACAGATGGTTGTGAGCCACCATGTGGTTGCTGGGAGTTGAACTCAGGACCTTTGGAAGAGCAATCAGTGCTCTTACCTGCTGAGACATCTCTCCAGCCCTGACTATCCATTTCTAACACAACACAGTGAGGTGAGTGCTGGATACTCTAGCATGGGTGAACAGGAGGTATAAAGCCACAATTTGATACAACAACAAGTATGGCTGGAGGTATAGCTCAATGGTAGAATCCTCTCCTAGCATGCTTGAGGCCTTGGGTTTGATGCTGCCCAGCAATAAAAAAAGAAAAATAGGGGCTGGAGAGATGGCTCAGTGGTTAAGAACACGACTGCTCTTCTGAAGGTCCTGAGTTCAAATCCCAGCAACTACATGGTGGCTCACAACCATCCGTAATGAAATCTGATGTCCTCTTCTGGTGCATCTGAAGACAGCTACAGTGTACTTAGATATAACAATAAATAAATCTTAAAAAAAAAAGAAAAATAGAATAGAATACTACTTTTCTAGCTGACTTCCTAAATGTCTCTTGCAGTCACTCCAAATAATGGTCTATGCCTTTTTGAGAGCCAATCAGCGTGCCCTTTGGATGTCTCTCCCAATGCTCCAAGAAAAGGTGAGCTATGAGCCCTGTACCGATTTGGAAGTACTAGCTGCACATAAATAATACTCCAACTGAAGGCAGGTGGAGAGAAATATATATGTGCGCACACACACACACACACACACGTATTCCTCTTTCCTCCTTATAACATATAATATTTATTATATTTTTGAGATGGGGTCTTTCTATACAACTTTGACTGTCTTAGAACTCACTATATAGACCAGGCTGGCCTTGAACTCACAGAAATACTGGGATTAAGGCATCTGACAACATGCCCAGCCAGAAATGGTATTTAATGTTGACACATGGCAAGGAGTCTTAAATGAATAGATGCAGACAAACACTATTAAAGACTTCACTTCTTTTAAATTAAAAAAATTTTTTAAAGATTTATTTATTATTATATGTAAGTACACTGTAGCTGTCTTCAGACACACCAGAAGAGGGCATCAGATCTCATTACAAATGGTTGTGAGCCACCATGTGGTTGCTGGGATTTGAACTCAGGTCCTGTGGAAGAGCAGTCAGTGCTCTTAACCGCTGAGCCATCTCTCCAGCCCATATGTGTTTATTTTTTATTTTATGTGTGTTGGTCTGTATATGTACCACATTCATGCCTAATGAGGCAGAAGGCCCTGCCATCTCTTGAGATTGGACTTACATGTGGTTGTGAGCTGCTGTGTAAGTGCTGTGAACCAAATGTGGGTCTTCTGCAAGAGCAGCACATGTTCTTAGCCACCTTGTCATTTCTATAGTTCCTTTAAAAACATTGAAACTTATTTTGTGTCCAGGGGGGTGGAGGGTGTGCCTTGGTGTATGCATGAACATCATAGGACACTGTGAAGGTCAGTGTGTGAGTCCTAGGGACTGAACTTAGGTCAGCAAGCTCAGTGGCAAGCACCTTCACTGGCTGAGCCATCTCAGTCAAACTTGATTGATTCAACCAACTGCTCTGTCAGCCATATGTCAACTTTTTTAGTTTGTTGTCTGGCCTGGACTTTACTATGTAGCTGAGGCTAGACTTGAACTGCTGACCCTTCCACCTTTAATTTCCAAGTGCTGGGGTGACAGGTTAGCTGAAGTCCTAAGACTTGCCACTTGGTGCGTGTGAGATAGCTACCAAGCTACTTCTCAACAAACAAATCACAGTTTAGGCGCAGAAAGGGCGGGAGCTGGGTGAGTTGCCTGTAATCTCAAATGCCTCAGGAGGCTAAAGCAGATAGATTGTAGCAAGCTTACACTTAGTTTGAACTGCTTATAGATGTCCTCTGAGAGAATATTACGCACCCACAACTGCTAAATCATCTCTCCAGCTCCACACCCACCCTGTGATTCTCAAATGCCGATTCCCAGAAAATCCCCATTCTACTGGCACACAGATCCACTGAAACAATTCTCCTCCAGCTGTTTATCACTCACATAAACTCAGGGAGAGGCCTTATGAACCCTGCAGCTTTCTGAGTTTCACGAGTCTTGTAAATTTCATGAAATTCTTGATACTGGTGTCATTAGCTCCTGAAGTCTTATGAGCCTCTCTCTCTCCAGAAAGACAGAGACTTGGGCCTTATGATGTCTCTTGGGGAAGACATTTTTTAAAAAAGATTTATTTACTTTATGTATATAAGTACACTGTAGCCGGGCGTGGTGGCGCACGCCTTTAATCCCAGCACTCGGGAGGCAGAGGCGGGTGGATTTCTGAGTTCGAGGCCAGCCTGGTCTACAGAGTGAGTACCAGGACAGCCAGGGCTATACAGAGAAACCCTGTCTCGAAAAACAAAAACAAAAACAAACAAACAAAAAATAAACACACTGTAGCTGTCTTCAGACACCCCAGAAAAGGTCATCAGATCTCATTACAGATGGTTATGAGCCATCATGTGGTTGCTGAGATTTGAACTCATGGTCTTCGGAATAGCAGTCAGTGCTCTTAACTGCTGAGCTATCTCTCCAGCCCGGGGAAGACTTTTTTAAGTCAGAAGAATCAATTGCTGCACAACAGATGCAAGGAATATATACTCACAGAGCTATGCGTGAGTGCCTCAACTTCCCAGAAGAAGGGTTCTCAAATTGCAGCTAGAAACTCTTCTGAGGACTTGGCTCAAAGAACAAGTAGACAATAGATTGTGCTTGGTAGTCACTGAATTCATTGATATTTGCTGATAACATCTGGGAGTGGTGGCTTACCCTAGTAATCACAGGGTTTGCAGGGCTTGGGGTAGAGGTTGGGGTAGGGGTTGGAGTAGGGGGCTGGAGTAGGGATGGGAGGATAGGAAGTAGAGGATATTAAGGCAGGGGGATCAAGAAAAGTTAAAAACCAGTCTGAACTACAGAGAAAGACTATTGCTGAAAAAAGAAAGGAAGGAAGGAAGGAAGGAAGGAAGGAAGGAAGGAAGGAAGGAAGGAAGGAAGGAAGAAAGAAAGGAAGGTAGGCAGGCAGGCAAGCAAAGTGGCTTGTGCTTATAATTCCCAGAACTAGAGAAACAGAAGCAACAGGCTCGTTCAGTAGTTCAAAGTTGTCCCTGGCTACACAGTTAGTTTGAAGTCAGTCTGAAAAATATGAAACTCCATCTCAAACAAGCAACAAAGAGTGAAGGGGGCGGGGCGGGGCAGTAGCTCAGTTGTTTGAGAACTCACCTTGCAACCATGAAATCCTGTGCTCAGTCCCCAGCATCATTGAGAACTCACCTAGCAACCATGAAATCCTGTACTCAGTCCCCAGCATCATTGAGAACTCACCTAGCATCCATGAAATCCTGTGCTCAGTCCCCAGCATCATTGAGAACTCACCTAGCATCCATGAAATCCTGTGCTCAGTCCCCAGCATCATATTAATTGATTTGATGGTACAGGCCTGCAATCCCAGCACTTGTGTGGTATTGACAGGAAGATCAAAAATCATCTTTGAACATGTAATTTGAAGCCAGCCTGGGTTACATGAAACCCTGTCTTGGGCTGGAGAGATGGCTCAGAGGTTAAGAGTACCGGTTGCTGCTCCTCCAGAGGTCCTGAGTTCAAATCCCAGCAACCACATGGTGGCTCACAACCATCTGTAAGGAGATCTAATGCCCTCTTCTAGAGGAGTCAGGCATACATGCAGGCAAAACGATAAATAAATAAATAAATAAATAAATAAATAAATAAATAAATAAAATTTAAAAAAAGAAAGAAAGAAACTCTGTCTTAAGGGGGGCGGGAAATACTGGGGTCAGAGAGATGGCTCAGTGATTAAGAACATTTACTGCTCTGTCAGAGGACTAGAGGGTAGATCCCAGCACTCACATCAGGCAGCTCCTGACAACCTTCAACTCCAGTGCCAGGGATTCAAAACCCTTTTCTGACCTCTCTGGGCACTCCAATGTATACGCATATGCACATACACATACCTCAATGTGAGAAACGATTCAGCAGTTAAGAGTAGTAGTTGAAGTTCCAGAGGATCTGAGTTCGATTACCAGCACCCACATAGCAAATCTGTAACATCGTTTTTAGGGATCCAATCAATGCCTAGTAGCCTCTGCAGGCACAGGCATGCATGAGGTATTTGAATAAGACAATCATACACATTAAAAAGTACAAATTAAATTAAAAATAAACCCGGGCAGTGGTGGTGCATGCCTTTAATTCCAGCACTTGGGAGGCAGAGACAGATGGATTTCTGAGTTCAAGGCCAGCCTGGTTTACAGAACGAGTTCCAGGACGGCCTGGGCTATACAGAGAAACCCTGTCTCGAAAATAATAATAATAATAATAATAATAATAATAATAATAATAAAATCTTTTTTCAAGAAGTCACTAATGGCTATGTCACTGATCTTTCTTTCTACTAGATCTACAGACAACCTACAAAGACTATGTCCGAAGGAAATTCCAGCTAATGGAAGACCGCAATGCACGATTAGGCGAATGTGTGAACCTGAGCAATCGTTACACTCGGCTTCTCCTAGTAAAAGAACACTCAAATCCTATCTGGACACAGCAGAAATTTGTAGATGTAGAGTGGGAACGCTCCAGAACCAGGCGTCACCAGACTAGTCCTATCCAAATGGAGACCCTCTTTGAGCCAGACGAAGAACGCCCCGAGCCACCACACACAGTGGTATTACAAGGGGCAGCGGGGATGGGGAAGTCCATGCTGGCCCACAAAGTGATGTTGGACTGGGCCGATGGGAGGCTCTTCCAAGGCCGGTTTGATTATGTCTTCTATATCAGCTGCAGGGAGTTGAATAGAAGCCACACCCAGTGCAGTGTACAAGACCTCATCTCCAGCTGCTGGCCGGAGCGTGGTATATCCCTCGAAGACCTCATGCAGGCTCCTGACCGTCTCCTATTCATCATTGATGGCTTCGATAAACTCCATCCTTCTTTCCATGATGCTCAGGGTCCCTGGTGCCTCTGCTGGGAGGAGAAACAACCTACTGAAGTCCTCCTCGGAAGTCTGATTCGGAGGTTGCTTCTGCCCCAGGTCTCTCTGCTCATCACCACACGACCCTGTGCACTGGAGAAGCTGCACGGCTTGCTAGAACACCCCAGGCACGTGGAGATCCTGGGCTTCTCCGAGGAAGCTAGGAAGGAATATTTCTACAGATATTTCCACAACACTGGACAAGCAAGCCGGGTGTTAAGCTTCTTGATGGACTATGAGCCCCTCTTTACCATGTGTTTTGTTCCCATGGTGTCCTGGGTGGTCTGCACCTGCCTAAAGCAGCAGCTGGAAAGTGGGGAGCTTTTAAGACAAACACCTAGGACCACCACAGCTGTTTATATGTTCTACCTTCTGAGCCTGATGCAGCCCAAGCCAGGGACTCCAACCTTCAAAGTCCCAGCCAACCAGAGAGGCCTGGTCTCTCTGGCTGCAGAGGGCCTCTGGAATCAGAAGATTCTATTTGATGAACAGGATCTTGGGAAACACGGCCTAGATGGAGCAGATGTGTCCACTTTCCTCAACGTGAACATATTCCAGAAGGGTATCAAATGTGAGAAATTCTACAGCTTCATCCACCTGAGTTTCCAGGAATTCTTCGCAGCCATGTACTGTGCACTGAATGGCAGAGAGGCGGTGAGGAGAGCGCTGGCTGAGTATGGTTTTTCGGAAAGGAACTTCTTGGCCCTCACGGTCCACTTTCTGTTTGGCCTCCTCAACGAAGAGATGAGATGCTACCTTGAGAGGAATCTCGGCTGGAGCATCTCCCCTCAGGTGAAGGAGGAAGTGTTGGCATGGATCCAAAACAAGGCTGGGAGTGAAGGCTCCACCCTGCAGCATGGCTCCCTGGAGCTACTCAGCTGCTTGTATGAGGTCCAGGAGGAGGACTTCATCCAGCAGGCCCTGAGCCACTTTCAAGTGGTTGTAGTCAGAAGCATCTCAACAAAGATGGAGCACATGGTCTGCTCGTTTTGTGCGAGGTATTGCAGAAGTACAGAAGTGCTTCACTTGCATGGGAGTGCTTATAGTACAGGCATGGAGGACGACCCACCAGAACCTTCAGGAGTCCAGACTCAGTCCACATACTTGTAAGTGCCCTTGGGGAAGAGTGTTCCAATTTAATGCCTTTAATCTGTGCTTTTCAATGGAGGTGATTGTGGGAGGGATAGGAGCTTTTGTTTCGCTTGGAGATACCTATCTACCTACCTATCTATCTATCTATCTATCTATCTATCTATCGATCTATCTATCTCTGAAGACCAGGCTAGACCTGAACTCACAGAGTTCCACCTGCCTCTGTCTCCCTGGGATTAAAGGTGTATACCACCATTGCCCAGCTTTGCTTGGAGATTTAAAATATATTTTTTTTTCATTAAAAAAATATATATTTTCATATTCTCTAGGAGCTGGAGAGCTGGCTCAGTGATTAAGAGCACTGACTGCTCTTCCAGAGGTCCTGAGTTCAATTCCCAGCAACCACGTGGTGACTCACAACCATGTAGGGGATCTGATGCCCTCTTCAGGCAGGCAGATGTATGTGCAGCAGAGCGTTCATACATGAAATAAATAAAATTTTTTAAAAAGAAAAAAGTTTTTTTTTAATTTGTGTATGTGTGATGTGATGTGATGTGATGTGATGTGATGTGATGTGATGTGTGTGATGTGTATACAGGTACCTGAGCAAGCCAGAAGAGGGCAATAGATCCCCTAGAGCTAGAACCATTATGAGCCACTAGACATGGGTACTAGGAATGGGTTAGGCCCTGTGGGAGAGTAACAAACTGTGCTCTTATCCTGTGGTAGTGTGTGTGTGTGTGTGTGTGTGTGTGTGTGTGTGTGTGTGTGTGTGTGTGTGTGAGTGCCAGGAGAGGGCTTGGATCTCTAGGAACTTGAATTAGTGGTAGTTGTGAGCTGATGTGGGTGCTGGGAACTAAGCTCAAGGCCTCTAGAAAAGTTCTTAACTACTGAGCCACCTGTCAGTGGCTTGGGAATTCTAAATTTTTGTTTTACTTTAAAGCTTTTATTACATTTAGTGTGTGTGTGTGTGTGTGTGTGTGTGTGTGTGTGTGTGTACATGTATGTGGGTGCAGTGTCATGCATGGCGTGTGGATTCAGGTCAGGGACAATTTGTGGATCTCAGGGATTGAAGTCAGGTCATGAGGCTTGTTGGCAAGATCCTTTACTCACTGAGCCATCCCGCTAGCCCTTAAATTTTATTTTATTCATTTTTAGTATCTGTGTGGTCCTCTTTTCCTCTGTGTGACTCTGTGTCTGTGTATGTGTTTGTGTCTGTCTCTGTCTCTCTCTATGTGTCTTCTCTGTGTTCTTGTGTGTGTGTATCTGTGTGTGTCAGTGTATGTGTGTGTGTGTATTTTTCTGTTTCTCTATGCATCTCTGTGTGTCTCTATGTTCCCACTTCACTATGGGAATGGACCTGAGGCAGGAGGATCTTTTGAGTTAGAAGCCAACATGGTCTACAGAGTTCCAGGACAGACAGTTCCAGGGCCACACACACAGAGAAAACCTGTCTCAAAAAAGTAAAATAAATAAATAAATGAATAATAAAATAAAAAATATTTGGAAGTGGGTTTTCTGCTTTTTTTCCCTGCTGTGCTATCTCACTGGCCTGCTTTTGTTTTCTGAGACAGGGTCTCATGTATCTCAAGTTTGCCTTCAACTCACTGTGTAGCTGAGGCTGATAATTTGATAATTGAATCCCAGGTCCTCCAGCCCCAACCCGAAGTAGTACTGGGACTACAGGCATGCACAATGCCCAGCTTGTTTTGACAGGGTCTCACTCTACCAATCCTCCTGCCTCAGCCTCTCAGGTGTTGGGATTACAAATGTGAATCACCAGGACCACCAGCCAAGGATTTTGTCGTCTCATCCTGGCTCTCCAGACAGACATCCAGGAAATCTGTGGAAATGTTTTTGTAGTCACACTGGAAAGCTGGATGGTGTTATGACACCCAGCGGCAACAAACGGAGACGCTTTGAATGGGCCCATGTAGGCAGGATGGTTCCAGCAAAACATTAAGACAGTCTCTAAATACTCGTGGGTCCACACAGCATACAAGGTGGGCTCCAAAACATGCAGGGTAGTCCCTGTATAGGAAGAAAAAATACCAATAGTGCAAGAGCAGGGACGTTTGCTTCAACAATATTCACTGATACTAAACCGGAGCTCATGAGAGGGAGAATCTTTTACAACAAACCTTTTCAGGGGCTGCAGAGGTGGGTCCGTGGTTAAGGGCACTGGCTGTTCTTCCAGAGGTCCCGAGTTCCCAGCAGCCACATCATGGGTGGCTCATAACAACCGATAATGAGATCTGGTGCCCTCTTCTGGCCTGCAGAGTGCTATATATGTAATAAATTGATCTTAAATTTTTTTTTTCAAAAAACAACAACAACAAAACAAAAAACAAAAAAAGCCAGGCGTGGTGGCGCACGCCTTTAATCCCAGCACTCGGGTGGCAGAGGCAGGCAGATTTTGAGTTCGAGGCCAGCCTGGTCTACAAAGTGAGGTCCAGGACAGCCAGGACTATAAACAAACAAAAAAAACCAAACAAACAAAAAAACTTTTCAGGCAGGGTATTAGTGGCACACACCTTTAATCCCAGCAGTTGGAAAGTAGAAACAGGTCTATAAGTCTATTTCTAACCCAGCTTTATCTACAGAGTGAGTTCTACAGAGAAACCCTTTCTCAAAAAGAAGAAAGATGTTAATAGCTGGGCAGTGGTGGCTCATGCCTTTAATCCCAACACTTGGGAGGCAGAGGCAGGAGGATTTCTGAGTTTGAGGCCAGTTTACAAAGTGAGTTCCAGGACAGCCAGGGCTACACAGAGAAACCCTGTCTCGAAAAAAAAAAAAAAAAAGATGGTAATGATGATGCTAATGATAATAATAATTTTAGTAGGGCATTATGGTACATGACTTTAATTCCAGCACCCTAGAGGCAGAGGCAAGAAAATTGCTGAGTTTGAGGCTAGCCTGGTCTAAAGAAAGAAAATTCCAGGATAGTCAGGGCTACACAGAGAAACTCTGTGTTGAAAACTAAAACAAGGGGGCTGGAGAGATGGCTCAGCGGTTAAGAGCACTGACTACTCTTCCAGAGGTCATGAGTTCAATTCCCAGCAACCACATGATGGCTCACAACCACTTGTAATGAGATCTGACTCCCTCTTCTGGTGTGTCTGAAAACAGCTACAGTGTACCCACATACATAAAATAAGTAAATAAATCTTAAAACAAAACAAAACAATCCAGTATAAGAAGGAACCAAACTGAAGCCATTTTGAATAAAACTTCCATTTTGAATATGGGTCAAAGGGCTGGAGAGATGGCTCAGTGGTTAACTGCTCTTCCAGAGATCCTGAGTTCAATTCCTAGCAACCACATGATGGCTCACAACCATCTGTCATGGGATCTGATGCCCTCCTCTGGTGTGTCTGAAGAGAGCAATGGCGTACTCACATACATAAAATAAATAAATAAATAAATAAATCTTAAGAAGTTAAAAAAAAAAAAAAAGAATATGGGTCAAATAAAGTTTCAGTTCCCAAGACCTCTCTGGGTAACTGGCATCCTGGTTGGCGGGGGATGGGGGCGGGGGATGGGGGCGGGGGATGGGGACGGAAAATGAATGAATCTTGGTTGGCAAGAAACATGAATGCTAGGCAAGTTGCCTCCCACAATGGGACCAGATAGGATACGGGTACTACAAAGACATGTTTCTAAGGAAGTTCCAATCCTTACATCTTGATTGGTGGGATAAGTTGGCACAGATTTTTGTTGTTTGAGAGCTTAAAAACTGTAGCATTCTGGCTCAGGGTTACGTAGTTCACAGTGCCTGAGTCTGTTCTGCGGCCCTGACTGCAGTATTGTCCTGAGTACAAAAAAAAAAAAAATTGTTAAATACTTACTAAGATGAACATTCAGGGACACACTCAGCTCCTGCTCTGTCCGTTCTCCCTGGCTAGTCATTTTTGCTGCCTAATTCAAATAACCATCTTGCTCTGCTGGACTCTTGTGCCTGTTTGGGTCATTTTGGATTTTTGGACCCTAACACCAGGTGTTGTAATGGCACATACTTTTATTCCCAGGAGACAGAGGCTGGCAGATCTTTCTCTGTGAGTTTGAGGCCACCTGGTCTACATAGTGAGTTCTCGGACAGCCATAGCTAGACAGTGAGACCCTGTTTCAAAACAAAACAAAACAAAACACACACACACACACACACACAGTGGAGGGTAAGATAAAAAAAAAAAAAGACAAAAAAGAAAGAAAAGAACTGTCTGTCTGAAGTCAAGCATGGTATCTCACAGCGCTATAATCCCAGAAATTGAGAGGTAAAGGACAGGCCAGAAGTTTAAGGTACACAAGTTCAGGACCAGCCTGGGCTACATGTGGACACACACACACAAAAGAATAATCTAAGTGTCTTGGAATTTGAGATAAACTTGAAAATAGCAAGGGGGAAAGAAACATTTATACAAAGAGGCTAGAATGTTTCCTGAGTTGTTAAATGGAGTCTTTGTGTCAACCGTAATGATTACATGGACTACTGCTAAACTACATGTTGGCCTTTACACAGACAGGAAAGGAACATGCTGCCTGATGTCTACAGTGCATACCTTTCAGCAGCTGTCTGTACCAACTCCAACCTGATCGAGCTGGCCTTATACCGAAATGCCTTGGGCAGCCAGGGTGTAAGGCTGCTCTGTCAAGGCCTCCGACATGCCAGCTGCAAGCTGCAGAACCTGAGGTAAGTCCCGGCTGCAGCATGAGTCTCTCAGGGTCCACACCACCCTCTTCCATAAGGTTCATCCAAGAAGAACACACAGGGCGATGTCTGCCTGCCATGCCTCCTGTGGCAGTGTACCACAGTAGGGAGGCCTCTTCTTCCACTTTTTTTTTTTTTTTTTTTTTTTTTTTTTGGTTTTTCGAGACAGGGTTTCTCTGTATAGCCCTGGCTGTCCTGGAACTCACTTTGAAGGCCAGGCTGTCCTTGAACTCAGAAATCCGCCTACCTCTGCCTCCCAAGTGCTGGGATTAAAAGCATGAGCCACCACGCCTGGCCCACTTTTGTTTTAAAAATATAATTTATTTTGTATACTTGTGTGAGGGCGTCAGAACCCCGAGACAGGAGTTACAGACAGTTGTGAGCTGCCATTTGGGTGCTGAGAATTGAACCCCAGTCCCTTGGAAGATCACCCAATGCTCTTAACCATTAAGCCATCTCTCTCTAGACCCTCTTCTTCCACTTAAAACAACAAAACAAAAAATAAAACAAACAAAGTAGGGTTTTTCGCTATGTAGCCCTGGATGCTCTGGACCTCTCTATATAAGCTGATGTGGCCTTGACTCAAGAGATCTACCTACAGTCAGGTGTGGTGCTATACAGAGAAACTCTGTCTAAGGAAAGGAAGAAAGAAAGAAAGAAAGGAAGAAAGAAAGAGAGAGAGAGAGAGAGAGGGAGGGAGGGAGGGAGGGAGGGAGGGAGGGAGGGAGGGAAGGAGGGAGGGAAAGAAAGAGCAAAACAAAAATAAAAGGGGTGAGTGAGAGGCACATGTAACCTTTAAAAAGAGAGACAGGGCTGGTGTGATGGCTCAGTGGGTAAGAGTACCCAACTGCTCTTCCAAAGGTCCAGTGTTCAAGTCCCAGCAACCACATGGTGGCTCACAACCATCCATAAAGAGATCTGACTCCCTCTTCTGGTGTGTCTGAAGACAGCTACAGTGTACTTACATATAATAATAAATAAATCTTTAAAAAAAATAAAAAGAGAGACAAATATAAAGCAGAGAATTCCAGAACAGCCACCAAGTAATGACTCGCTTCTGTCTACACCCCCACCACCCACCCCCGCCAAGGCTGAAGAGGTGTCAGATCTCCGGATCAGCCTGCCAGGACCTCGCAGCCGCTGTCATCGCCAACAGGAATTTAATCAGGCTGGACCTCAGTGACAACAGCATTGGGGTGCCAGGCCTGGAGCTGCTCTGTGAGGGGCTGCAGCACCCCAGGTGTAGGCTGCAGATGATCCAGTGAGTGAGTCTGCACTGGGCATGTGTGTTCTACTTTTGCTCCTCCTGCTCCTCCCGTCTCCTCCTGTTTGTCCTCCTTCTGCTTCCCCCCTTCTTTAAAGCCTATTAGCATATATTAGTTGTACATATTACTAAGATTCAGTGTAGTCCCCCACTTCTACCCCTGATCTTTCTCAGTTTATTAAGACTAGGTCTCAAGCAGCCCAGGCTGGCCTTGAACTCCTCATTCTGTTATCTGTCTAACTGCAGGGAGTTCCACCACACCTAGCCTTCAGGGTGGTTTTTCCCTATGTATATCACATGCACAGATCAAACCCAGCCCACCTTTCCTTACTATCCCCAAAATGTTCATTTAAAAATAGATTTTGTTTGGTTGGTTTTAGTTTTGTCTTCAGTTTTGGACTTTTGAGACAGGATCTCACTGTGTAGCTCTTCCTGATTTGAACTTGCTGTGTAGACCAGGCTGACTCTGAACTTAAGAGTTCTGTCTCAATAAACAAAACCAACCAACCAACCAACCAAACCAACCCAAGTACAAAGGGAAGAGAAAAAATTACATAGGTTCATGTTGGGTGACTACACAGAACATGACAGCCTCTTCACCTTCTCCCTTCTAGGCTGAGGAAGTGTCTGTTGGAGGCTGCAGCTGGCCGATCCCTGGCTTCTGTTCTCAGCAACAACTCATATCTGGTAGAACTGGATCTGACAGGAAACCCCTTGGAAGATTCGGGGCTGAAGTTACTGTGTCAAGGGCTAAGGCACCCTGTCTGCAGGCTGCGTACCCTGTGGTGAGATCTCCTGGGGCCAACTCAGAGCGCAGGTCTTCTGTGTGAAATCAAAGTAGCAAATGAATCAGGTGTTACATTTCATCCCAGCGCTCAGGAGGCTGAGGCAGCGCTGTTGCCAATGGGTTGTTTTCAGGCTCTTGGCATCTTACTCAAGCCTGAAATAAAAGGGAACTGGAAAGATGGCTCAGAGGTTAAGAACCCTTGTTGCTTTCAGGAAAGGACCTTGGGTCTGTTCCCAGCACCCACATCCATAAAGCCAGCCAAAGGGGATCTTGGAACCTGGGTACACTGGAAGAGCAGCCAGTACTCGTAACCTTGAAGCCATCTCTCTAGCCCCAGAAAATAATAATTTTAGAGGTTGAACAGTGGTGGTGCACGCCTATAATCCCAGTACTTGGGAGGCAGAGGCAGGCGGGATTTCTGAGTTCGAGGCCAGCCTGGTCTACAGAGTGAGTTCCAGGATAGCCAGGCAGGGCTACACAGAGAAACCCTGTCTCGAAAAAACAAAAGGAAGGAAGGAAGGAAGGAAGGAAGGAAGGAAGGAAGGAAGGAAGGAAGGAAGGAAGGAAGGAAGGAAGAAAGAAAGAAAGAGAGAAGAGAGAGAGAGAAGAGAGAGAGAAGAGAGAGAGAGAGGAAGAAAGAGAGGAAGAAAGAAAGAAAGAAAGATAAAAATAAATAATTTTAGAAATTAAAATAATAATATTTGACAGCAGGGGCCAGAAAGATGGCTCAGCAGGCAAAAGCACTTGCCACCAAGCCTGGTGAGCTAAAGGCAAAGGTCTGGACTATTACTGAGGAAACAGAAACCTGACCTTCACATATAAAACCCCGAAGGGCTGGCATCAAAGGCACAAGGCAGATGCCAGTCTTGTTTGTTTTACCCAATAAGAAGTCTTACTAAAAAAATATCTGCAGGAGCTGATAAAGTGGTTAAAGGTAAAGTCTGTTACCAAGCCTGTTAACCTGAGTTCAGTGCCAGGGGTCCATACTGTCCAAGGAGAGAGACTGCAACTCTGTCCACAATGGGTTCCTGCATCAATCCATCATCAATCAATCAAACACAAAAACAAAAAACCAATCCTCAAGGGCTGGAGAGATGGCTCAGTAGTTAAAAGCCCTTGTTGCTGTGGGCATCTACATATGTATATCAACAAAGTATTTTTGAGACACAGTCTCACTGTGCATCTTTAACTAACCGGAAATTTAATACATAGACTAGACTGGCCTTGAAGTCACCAGGGATTCCATCTGCTTCTGATTTCTGTGTGCTATGATTTTTTTTTTTAGCTATATTTTATGTATGTCAGTACGCTGTCTCTGTCTTCAGACACACCAGAAGAAAGCATCAGATCCCATTACAGATAGTTGTAAGCTACCCTGTGGCTGCTGGGAATTGAACTCAGAACCTCTGGAAGAGCAGACAGATGGTGCTCTTAAACCACTGAGCCATCTCTCCAGCCCCTGTACTAGGATTTAAGATTAAAGGTATATGTGCATGACCACATTTGATATCATAAGATACTTTGAAGTATAATTTGAAAAAATATATATATATCTATGTAATCTGATACATGCAATATCGTTATTTGCCATCTTGAACAGTTTTTATTTGTTTTTATGTTTTCCTTGGGGTGGGCTTTATTTTGTTTTGGTTGGGTTTGCTGCTGTTGGGTTTTTTGGTTGGTTTTTTGGTTTTTTTTTTTGGTGGTGTCCTACTACTGTGCTACACCCCTAGCTCCTAGCTTTCCGAGACAGAGTCGTGTTATGTGCCCAGTCTAGTCTCTAATGGAGCATCCTCATGCCTCTGTCTACCAAAGGCCGGTGGGTGTCACAGGTTATGTGCCACACAGCTTGCTAAGGACATTTAACTCTGAAGACAGGACAGGGATAAATTTAGTGCCCCCAGTAGGTCCTCCATAATGTTTACTGAGCTGGATTTCATGCAGGCTGAAGATCTGCCACCTTGGACAAGCTTCCTGCGAAGATCTGGCCTCTACTCTCAAAATGAACCAGAGCCTGCTGGAGCTGGACCTGGGTCTGAATGATCTTGGAGATTCTGGGGTGCTTCTGCTGTGTGAAGGCCTCAGTCATCCAGATTGCAAACTCCAGACCCTTCGGTGAGTGATTCCCAATTCAGCATCCTAGCTCTCTCTTCTCTGGCACTGAGGCTATGGTTCCTCCCACTTCCTCACCAGCTCTAGATAGAGCATCTTTCAAGATTTCTAGGCACAGGACCTTTCTTGGGTTTTGGGGTTTTTTGGGTTTTTGTTTGTTTGTTTGTTTTGTTTTGATTTTTTGAGACAGGGTTTCTCTGTGTAGCCCTGGCTGTCCTGGAACTCACTTTGTAGACCAGGCTGGCCTTGAACCCAGAAATCCTCCTGCCTCTCCCTCCCAAGTGCTGGGATTAAAGGTGTACACCACCACGCCCAAACAGGGCCTTTCTTAATACAAACCACTGACATTCCCTGAAATTGTCCTTCTGCCCTCCTGTATACCTAATTTCCAGGGAAGATTGGCTAACCCTTCCGGTCTCAGAACAAACACTACTGACCAAACTGTACCCTCTGTTCTAGTCTGTTTTCTGCTACTGTGATAAACATCATGACCAAAGTGACTTTGGAAGGCAAGGGTTTATTTTAGCTTGCAGGTTATAGTTCATTATTGAGGGAACCCAAGGCAGAAATTTGAAGCAAAAAACAAATCAAAACAAACATGGAAGGCTTGTTCCCTCTGGCTTGCTCTGCTAGGTGTTTTTGTTTGTTTGTTTTTGTTGTTTTCCTGTTTTTTCAAGACAGGGTTTTTCTGTGTAGCACTGGCTGTCTTGGAACTCTGTAGAAACCCACCTGTCTCTGAGTGTTGGGATTAAAGGCAAAGGACCTCCACACCCAGTTCTCTGTCAGCTGTTTTTATACAGCCCAGACCTAGGGTTATAATGCCTACAGTGGGTTCTTGCATCAATTAACCATCAAGAAAATGCCTAAGATGGCTGGGGAGAAGGCTCAGTTAAGACATGCAGTGGTGGCGCATCCCTTTAATTCCAGCACTTGGGAGGCAGAGGCAGGCGGATTTCTGGGTTCGAGGCCAGCCTGGTTACAAAGTTACAAAGTGAGTTCCAGGCTCTTACAGAGGACCAGGGTTCACTTCCCAGCATCCACATTGTGAGTTGAAACCCACTATCCACAATTGACCATCTACAACTCCAGTTCCAGGGAACCTGACTTCATCTTCTAACCTCTGTGGGCACCAGGCCTGAATGGGGTACACACACGTAGGCAAAATGCTTATACACATTAAAATTAAAATAAACATTTTTTTAAGGTATGTTCTTAGCCAAAAATAGTGGTTCATACCTGGGAGGCAGAGGCAGATGGATATCTCTGGGTTCTAGGCTAGACTGGTCTATATAGTGAGATTTTTGTTGTTTTTTGTTTTGAACCTGGGTTCTCTGGAAGAGCAACCAATGCTTTAATCACTTAGCCTAATCTCTAGCCCCTAGTTTTTACACTTTTTGTTTTGTTTTGTTTTGTTTTTGTTTGTTTGTTTTCAAGGCAGGGTTTCTCTGTATAGCCCTGACTGTCCTGGAACTCATTTTGTAGACGAGGCTGGCCTCGAACTCAGAAAATCTCCTGCCTCTGCCTCCCAAGTGCTGGGATTAAAGGCGTACACCACCAAGCCCAGTTTAAGATTTTCTTTTTTGCAGATATTTTAATTTTACTCTGGTACCTCTGTGTGTCCAGTGTCACCTGTTTGCTTGTGCGCCTAGAGCCAGAGGATCTCACATCCTCTTGCCTGTGCTGCCTGCCCAGCATGGCTACTAAGAACCAAACTGGGGCCCTTTATAAATAAAAGAAGCAAGTGTTCTTAACCATCTCTGTACCAGCAAGCCCCTCTACTTTTCCATTTTGATTTGGAGACAGGATTCAAGGTAGCTCAGGCTAATCACAAATTTGCTCTGCAGCTCATGTGGACCTTGAACTCCTGATCTCCCTGCTACTGCCTCCCAAGTATAATGACCACAGGCAGGCAACACTACAACCCATTTATGCAAATACTAGGGATGGAGTCCAGGGTGTATATTAGGCAAGTACTCTAGCAAATGACCAACACCCCACCTTTCTTTTTTAATAATAAAAAAATTTAAACACTATATATATGGCTTATTGCCCACATGTATGCTTATGACCACACACATGCCTAGTGCCCACAGAGGCTAGAAGAGGGATTTAGAGTCCTTGAAACTGGACTTACTGCACATGGGTGCTGGCAATGAACCAGTTCTTATTAATAGTGCACTATATCTCCATCCCTTGTATTCCTATTTATTTTGTATTTTTCTGGTTTCATCCTACCTGGGCCTTTGTTTTCTGTCCTATCTTCTTCTCCTCTTTCTCTTTTCTCCTTCAAAAGTAGGTAAAGCCATACCCCTGCACCTGGCATACAAATTTGGCACGTTTATCCCAGCCATGATGACATTACCAAAAAGCTTAGGGCAAACAAAGTCAGCTTGGCCATCCCTACCTCTAGGTTGGGCATTTGCCGACTGGGCTCAGTCGCGTGTGTGGGGATCGCCAGTGTGCTCCAGGTCAACACATGCCTCCAAGAGCTGGACCTGAGCTTCAATGACTTGGGAGACAGGGGCCTGCAGCTGCTGGGGGAAGGCCTGAGGCACCAGACCTGCAGACTCCAGAAGCTGTGGTGAGTGTTTTCCCTTGGGGGAGGGGAGGAAAGGGGAAAGGTGGGGATGTTAATAGAGGCAACAGCTTTTCCTTTTGTCTTTCTGGGCCCCTTTCCCCTTTCTTTGAAAAATCCAAGCATAAATGAAAAGGCAACATTTAGTTTGAGGATGTGACTCAGCCCCCAAATTCTCTGCCTCACAAACTGGAAGTCCTGGGTTCCCTTCCCAGCAGTGCACCAATTGGACTGATGGCTCCTTTCTGTAATCACAGCTTTGGGTAACCTGAAGTTTGATTTGGAGGCCATCCTGGGCTATATAGAATTTTGGCTTTAGGGAAAAGTGTACAAGGCCAAGGCAAGGGTTTAATCTTTGATGTCCTTGACAAACTCAGTTTCCTTCTTTCAGACCCACATGGTGGAGGATTAACCTCTTCCTGTGTGTCCTGGCACACACACTCACAGACAAACACACACACACAATTGCTATAGCAGAAAGCACATTAAAGAAATATAACTGCCAAGCCGGGTATGGTGGCGCACACCTTTAATCCCAGCACTCGGGAGGCAGAGGCAGGTTGATTTCTGAGTTCAAGGCCAGCTTGGTCTACAGAGTGAGTTCCAGGACAGCCAGGGGAACACAGAGAAACCCTATCTCGAAAGTTAAAAAACAAAACAAAACAACCAGGTAATGCATTTTTGAGGATGTTTAGAGGCTTCCAGAAAAAAAGGCATTTATTAATTTGTGTAACTAAAAGGATCAGCCTTCATGTATGGCTAGACCTGGGCATTTGATTTAGATGAAAAATTTTGAAGGTTTATTATTTGGTCTCAATCTATGCATATGTGCTTCTTGGCCTGGGTGTATCCACAGAGGCGGGAATGACCTCAGATCCCCTGGTGTACCTGTCACACATTGTGAACCAACAATCAGGACTGGAAACCAAACTTCAGTCCTCTAGCAGAGCAGTCTTATCCACCCAGCCAACTTTCCAGTTCTGGCTTTTGGGTTTCTCTAATCTACTATACTGGCTAACCCTGCTTTAAGGCAGAGTCCCTGCAGTTCTGTTTGGTCTCAAATATATCCCTTGTTTTGCCTTATGAGACAGGTTTTACTGTTTAGCCATGGCTGCCCTGGAATTCACTCTGTAGTCCAGGCTGGCCTCTAACTGCAGGCTAACAAGCTGCAGATATTAAGACTCATTGTAGCCGGGTGGTGGTGGCTCAAGCCTTTAATCCCAGCACTTGGGAGGCAGAGGCAGGTGGATTTCTGAATTCTAGGCCAGCCTGGTCTACAGAGTGAGTTCCAGGACAGCCAGTACTACACAGAGAAACCCTGTCTCAAAAAACAAAAAAAAAAAAAAAGACTCATTGTCACAAAAGATGTGTAGCTTTTGGGGCCACTTCTAGAAATTTGGCAGGAATTTGACATTGGGCCCTTGACAAGGAAGTAGGCTTCAGGCAAGAATTTGACTTTGGGCTAGGACAGGGAAGTAGGCTCAGACTTTGTGCTCATCCTGATAAGCCCCTAGAAACAGTGATCCTGGAACTTGGTTTATTACACTGTTTGTTCCTTGACTATTTGTGTTTATTGTCTTGCTGGTTCCTTAACCTAGAACTGACCTTATTACTTCCATGTAAGCCTGGCGGTGGTGGCACACGCCTTTAATCCCAGCACTTAGGAGGCAGAGCCAGGCAGATTTCTGAGTTAGAGGTCAACCTGGTCTACAGAGTAAGTCCCAGGAGAGCCAGGGCTACACAGAGAAATCCTGTCTCAAAAACCAGAAAAAAAAAAAAATGGTAAAAAAATAAATAAATAAACCCTCCTCAGCCTCAGAACTGCCTGGGGTCATGCTACAGTGTTGTCTAATTGCCTTTTTTCTTTTTAATCCTCATTCCTACCCTGGAGAACCTGTTGACAGACTGAGCTGACTTGGTCAAAGATGCGTTCTTTTTTTTTTTTTAAGATTTATTTACTTATTATATGTAAGTACACTGTAGCTGTCTTCAGACATTCCAGAAGAGGGAGTCAGATCTCGTTACAGATGGTTGTGAGCCACCATGTGGTTGCTGGGATTTGAACTCTGGACCTTCAGAAGAGCAGTCGGGTGCTCTTACCCACTGAGCCATCTCACCAGCCCAAAGATGCGTTCTTTAGAGACACAGAACCACTGAGGGCTGACACAACCCCTACCTCTTCTCTATGAGGCCAAACTTGGTCCCAGAATAAAACTGAGGGATAATTAACCACAAAAGGAAATAATTGATCCTTGGCTCCAAACCACATGGGGATCCAATCTATAATAACTCACATTATTATAACTTGTACAGCTTCTTGTTGTGATAAGACACCCTGGCCAAAAGCAACTTATAGAAAAATGGATTTATTCTGCCTTAAAGTTCCAAAGGATAAGGTCTGATTTGGTGACAGGATGAAAAGGCAGAGCAGACGTTTGAAACAACCACAAGTTTTTGCTTTGTAGACCAGGGTAGCCTTGAACTCAGAGATCTAACCTCCTCTGCCCACCAGGTGCTGAGATTAAAGGTGTGCACCACCATACCTGGCTTAAACCCCCAAGTGCTACAAATGCACTTAACTGCTGAGCCATCTCTCTGGCCCATCTAAATCTTTTTGTATGTGTGGCACACTGGAACTAATTAGAACCTTGCATGAGCATGGTGGGGTGACTGTTAGCTAAGAGCTGGCTACACCACTCATTAAGGAATCTGTCCAGCAACCACTGTATGGGTTCGTGATGGTTTAATTTAATCATAGTCAACAGGGCTAGAGAGATGGCTCAGAGGTTCAGAGCACTGGCTGCTCTTCCAAAGGTACTGAGTTCAATTTCCAGCAACCACATGGTGGCTTATGAGATCTGGTGCCCTCTTCCAGCCTGCATATATGCAGGCAAAACACTTCAGACAGAACACTGTGTGCATAATAAATATATCTTTCAAAAAAGCACGCCTCATATACCTTCAGCTTGTCTTCTGCAGGCTGGACAACTGCGGACTCACCTCCAAAGCATGTGAGGACCTTTCTTCTATCCTGGGAATCAGCCAGACCCTGCATGAGCTTTATTTGACCAATAATGCTCTGGGGGACACAGGTGTCTGTCTGCTGTGCAAGAGGCTGAGGCATCCAGGCTGCAAGCTTCGAGTCCTGTGGTGAGAGATGAATTCTGATCTCCTGGGGAGAAAGGAGGATGTGGGATGCTGACCTCAGACTTCAGAGTAGGAATACCAAGTCATTCAGATGCATAAAAACGGGATAAATAGCCCTGCAGAAGAGAGAGGGAGGGAGAGAGGGAGGGAGGGAGGGAAAGAGGGAGGGAGGGAGGGAGGGAGGGAGAGAGAGGGAGAGGGAGAGGGAGAGGGAGAGGGAGAGGGAGAGGGAGAGGGAGAGGGAGAGAGAGAGAGAGAGAGAGAGAGAGAGAGAGAGAGAGAGCTCTCAGCATGCTCAGCAGTTAAAAGCACTTGCTGGGCTAGTGAGATGGCTCAGCGGTTAAGAGCACTGACTGCTCTCCCGAAGGTCCTGAGTTCAAATCCCAGAAACCACGTGGTGGCTCACAACCATCTGTAATGAAATCTGACACCCTCTCTCTTCTAGTGCATCTAAAGACAGCTACAGTGTACTAATGAATTATAAATAAATCTTAAAAAAAAAAAAAAAAAAGAGGCACTTGCTGCTCTTCCGAGGACCTGGGTTCAATTCTCAGCACTCATGTCAGGGGGTTTACACCCACCTGCAGTTCTAGCTCCTAGGGCTCCAATTCCCTTTTTAAGTCTTCATAGGCATGGCCCTACCTCATACCCAGACAGACTTACACATAAGTAAATAATAAAAATAAAACTGCATAGACAAATGTGGAGCTATTTTATTCATGGGACTGGGTATAAGACCAGTACATCCTGCCTTAGCCTGGAATTCAGTGCAATATGCATTACTTCTTTTTTCCTATTTTTATTTTTCTAATTTTTTTAATTTTTTTATTTTATTTTTTATTTTTGTTTTTTCAAGACAGGGTTTCTCTGTGTAGTCCTGGCTGTCCTGGAACTCTCTATATAAAAATTTTTAAAGATTTATTTATTTTATGTATATGAGTACACTGTAGCTGTGCAGATGGTTGTGAGCCATCATGTCGTTGCTGGGAATTGAATTCAGGACCTCTACTCACTCCAGCCCCAACAGTGTAGCTGTCTTCAGACACACCAGAAGAGAGCGTCAGATCTCATTACAGGTGGTTTTGAGCCACCATGTGGTTGCTGGGATTTGAACTCAAGACCTTCCGCAGAGCAGTCAGTGCTCTTAACCACTGAGCCATCTCTCCAGCCCGTATTTTTTCCTTTTTTTTTTTTTTTTTCGAGACAGGGTTTCTCTGTGTAGCCCTGGCTGTCCTGGAACTCACTCTGCAGACCAGGCTGGCCTCGAACTCAGAAATCCACCTGCCTCTGCCTCCCCGGTGCTGGGATTAAAGGCATGGGCCACCATGCCCAGGGAAAGATTTATTTTTATTATGAGTTCACTGTCACTGTCTTCAGACACCCCAGATGAGGGCATCAGATCCCATTACAGATGGTTGTGAGCCACCGTGTAGTTGGGAATTGAACTCAGGACCTCTGGAAGAGCAGTGCTTTTAACTCCTAAGCCATCTCTCCATCCTCTTCCTGTTCTTTCAGATGAGATCAAGTCTCAGCTGGAATCTGAAAGTTCTGAGTCTGTTACACACTTGATATGTTTTCCACACTAGGGTAGCTGCAGCTATAAATGAAGAGTGCAAGTAAGACTCTCTTAAGGCTCTTATTAAAGACTGAAGACACTTCAAACTGGGAATAAGGAGCTGAGCGTGGCTGGGAACCCAGCACTCCAGGCCAGCCAAGGCTGCTAAGAAACCCCGTCTCAAACAGGCAAACAAAAAATTGGGAGTGAGGGGCACTGTGCTTAAGTGCATTGGTTCTTGCAGAGGACCCTGCTCCCAGAACCCACTTAGTGGCTCACAACCACTTATAACTACAGATCCTAGGGATCCAATAACATCCTCTGACTTCCATTGGCACTGCATATAGGAGGATCAGGCATACATGTATGCAGAATACTGATATGAATAAAACAAAGGGCTGGTTAGAGGGCTCAGCAGGTGAAGCGTCTACCTTGATTACCTGAGTTCAGTCCTCATGACCCATGAGTAGGAGAGAACACATACAGAAAACTCATCTCTGTCTCGCTGACACATCATGGCATACAGTCAACAAAGAAAACCTAGGAGTATGGATCCCAGCTTCAGAGGAGGGTCCCAAGTTCAAGGACAGCCTGGGCAACTTAGTGAGATCCTATCTTAAAAGATGAGCTAGGAAGATGGCTCAGCAGGAAAGCACTCAAGTGTACACATGTACTAACCCTACAAGTATTTTAAAAATTTGCATTTGTTATGTTCCGGAATCCCAGGGCATGTACTTGTAAAGTCTGAGGCCAAGTTTGAGGTGAGTGCTCCATGAGCTGTCTCAACTACCATGCACTTAAGATTATGTTAATTATTCATATATATACATATATATATACACATATATATATACATATATATACATACACACATATATATATATGCATGCGGGAACCACAGGCAAGAAGGGGATGTCCTATCCCTGGGAGCTGGATTTAAACGGGTTGAATGGTTGTATGTAGACTGACCTGTGCAAGAGCAGAAGCATACGATCAAGCCTCAGTAAATATTTAAAAAGGAGTAGGGAGACTCCCTTTTCACCAGGCTAAAATGCAGCATACTGTACTGATAGTCCCATGTTTGTCCCCAGGCTGTTTGGGATGGACCTGAATAAAAAGACTCACAGGAGGATGGCAGCACTTCGAGTCACAAAACCGTACCTGGATATTGGGTGTTGAGCAGTAAGGAGAACCAGAATGAAGCCGACCAGGATATTTATTCCCTCTGCTTTGAAGCACTTGAGGTGGAACTTTTAAAGGCCAGCCTCTGGTATATGGTGAGGTGGAGACAAGATCACTCAAGGTCATCCTGTTACATGGGACCGTCTTAGGTCAGGAGGCCCAGTAAGTGCAGGTTGACAAAATTGTTCTGCTTGAGACCTAAACACTCAACCTTTGATGGAGCTCACTGGGTTTGATGTAGATTCCACGCAGATAATTTAGGACGGGGATTGGCTGGTTAGCAGGTTTGAAGATCAGTAAAGACCACAGAAAAGGAAAAATATCCAGAGTCCTAGACATTTCCATGGACCAAGACTGCCATCTACTGGCCAAGTCACAGCATAAAGACCCACAAGGTAATTTTTCAAAAATTGTACTCAAGGGCTGGAGTGGTTAAGTCAGAGGTCCTGAGTTCAATTCCCAGCAACTACATGGTGGCTTGCAATCATCTGTAATGGGATCCAATGCCTTCTTTGGGTGAATCTGAAGATAGCTACAGAACACTTATAAATCTTTAAAAAGAAAAATTGTACTCACACCTGAATTTTATACAGCAGGGGGAAAAAAAAGTGGGCTGGGGCTAAAGGTATAAGGCACCTTACAAATGAGGCCTCAAAACCCAAGATTTGCACACCTGGTATAGTTGACAGCCAATGCTCCCATCCTATCCTGGGTTATTAGATTTTGCCCAGCTGTGGTGGTGTTCGCATTGAATCTCAACACTCCAGAAAACTGAGCAAGGTGGCCAAGGATGCAGAAATCATGGCTGTGCATGACTCACGACCTGACACTAGTGAGGCCTGGCAGACATCATTCCCAGCAACCACGTGGTAGCTCCACCACTTATAATGGGATAACTCCGCCCACTTCCAGTACAGTACCCAGAGATCTACCTTTATTATATTAAATTCAAACGCTATCCAGAAGTCCCCTATATCCTCCCCCACACCCTGCTCCCCAACCCACTACTTTTTAAAACCTGGCACCACCCCATTTCAGGTTAGCTTGTAACCATCCAGACACTCCACTAAAAGGAACTGGCCATGATGTATAGAAATGGAAAAGACTCACAGTATATAAACAAATGTGGGCTTAAATGTGGCTATGCTTAAAGGCACCTTTAAGCTAGTACAGGGTAATTCTTCCTTAAAACCATTGGAGGGGTGGCATGCCTAAATCCCAAGAGGCAAACAGGGGTGTCTCCCAAAAGGTGCCCTATTACTGTTGAAAACACTTCCAGCTATGTGTTGGTTTAACTTTTGGGGATTTTTTCAGACAGGGTTTTTCTGTATAGCCCAGGATTACCTTTAGTCTCAACCCCAGTGATTAAAAGGGTGCTTGCATGCTTGCAAGCTTTTTTTATCCCTAGGAACCATGGCGGGTGTTTTAAAACAAAAACTGAGAAAGCAGCAAAATCAAGAGAACAAGACTTTATTATTCATGTTTGGAGGCTGAGGGCACTGGTTGCTCCCATAGCACCTTGGTTCATTCAATAGCACCCACATGTCCCAGTTCCAGGAAACCTTCATCTGGATTCAGATACACACTACACATGCATGAAAGCAGCCGACCTGTGAATGGTGCCCACAGGAGAGACTCAAAAGTAGTAGCACTTTCTATGTACAGTCCAGAAGTGTGCCCCACATTTGAGTCTCACCAAGATGAGCAAGCAAGGAGTCTCTGGTTGATTGAAGTTCCGATGCTTTCTCCACATGGCAACACACAAAAGGGAAGCACTTTCCACTTAAAAGCTTAGATAGGGCCTCCATTTTGAGTATGGCTATATGGAATTTCGCTAGATCCAAACATGCCTACAACTGAACTGAAGATTAAGGATTATTCAATGCCAAAAGGATAAATGCAGCTATATGTAATACAGTACCTGTCAAATCTGGGTCACTTCCCGTGAGGTTCCGTGCACCTCAGCTTTTACTTTTGCCCCATTACAGACTGAATCATACCCACAGATGACACCCAAATGATGCAACACTTAGGCCAACTGCAGTTTCTCAATCGGCAACACTACAAACTCTGCGGCACTTCTTACAAAGAACAAAATGTCACACAGTTTGAGTACCACAGATTGAAGCATTTCCACAGGGACCTGCTGTGGTAATAAACCTGAAACTTTATAGTCAGTTCTTAGCCAGACCAGCCAGCCAGGCAGGTTGAAGGCAAGTAAGTACCCCAGGCTAGGCAGGATTACATTCAACTCAACTGGAACACCTGAAAAACAAAGAGAATCCATGAAGATTATGCTTAGGGCACACAATGTAACACCTGTAATCCCAGCCCTCATGAGCCTGGGCTATTGTAAAGCCAAAAGGTATTATGGGTATTATCTACCCGGCTGTCCACCAAGCTTGTTTGTGCTAGGAGCCAGGTTAAAGTCAGCTACAGCCAGCAGGTCCTAAAAATTCAATCCAACCATATCAAGACTCACAACCATCAGTCCAACTACAGTAGTCAAGCAAGATATAGCAACTACAGTAGTCAAGCAAGATATATAGGATCTTTTAATCCCAGGTGGATGGAGCTGAGGCCAGGCTGGTCTACAAGTGAGTTAGCTCCAGGACAGCCAGGGCTACAGAGAAACCCTGTTTGGAGAAAAAGGAAAAAAATTGAAAGAGGACTTAATATGGCGGCCACGTGAGATTTAAAAGTAGGCCTTTCTTTACTCAGACCTGAGGCTTAGACTCACCACCCCTGGACCTGGAGTGCCTCCTTCCACCCTGCCCTGCTTCCTCCTCACCTCCAGCCTTGCAGCTCGAGTAGCCAGTGGCAACGAATTCACCTCCAGCACACATACCTGTTTCAAGCAGGTAAGCGATTCCAGGTTGCAGCTGCAGCCGGCTTTTCAGACGCCATGTACACACAGAGACAAACAAAATGGATGCACTTTCCCGCCAAGCCGCGGAGAGGGCCTCCACTTTGATCGACACTGTATGTTCCAACTTCCAAGACCTGAGGCTCAGCTCCTCCGAGCGAGGCCCATGTGGGATCCCGGCTCCTTTATGAACGCGGAAAGCCTTTAGTACCGCATGCGCCCAAGTGTTCGGACTCAAACCCACATGTGACACCCACCTGCCCAGAAATGCAACCCCAGTGAAAACATGACCCACTAAAACTTAATTCTTAGTTCTTAGCCGTTTTGAGTTCTCAACCGGTGACACTCAAAACCTGGCGGCACTTTTCTTCCGATGAAAATCCAAAAGAGCCCCCAGTTTGAGTATCACAGGCTGGAGGTCAAGCTTAAGAACAATCTACAATGCACCTGGACTCACGACTGCCTTACATCCATCCGCGTCTCGTGGCACCCAACTGAACCGCCCTCTTTAGGATAGGACCCATTAAACTCCAAGCCTAAACCCCCACACAGGTTGTCCGCTCCTGTAAACCGATGCGTCAGATGCAAAGCTATGATGTTTTCCCCATGCAGTGGCACACAAAGTGGAAGCACTTTCTCATTCAGGCTCAAGAGAGGGCCTCCACTTTGATGGCCGCTACATAGGTGTAACAGCTCCAAGCAGCGACAGGACGCACATGGAGCCCCCAGGTACCCTACAACGACCACCTCAGTTACCGTCTACTGGGCAGGATGCCCATCCCTAGCCTTTCGCTATACTCAGTCTCATTCCTTTCTTCGAATCCGTACTCACCACGCTGCAGTTAACCCGGAACACGTGGCACCAGGGCTGGTAAATGTGCCAGATAGCCGTTTTCTCAACCGGCGGGGCTTAAAACTAGGCGGCACTTTTTAAAGAAAAAAAAAAGTGCCCCCATAGTTTGAGTACCGCAAGATGAGGCGGTCCAGACGTTAAAACATTTACCAGGAGGAAAGAACGTGGAGAACTTAAAATTCACTCCAACCTGAAGGAAACCTGGATGAAATCAAGGAAGAGTTAGTACATCGGTCTAACTCAAGGTATAGTGAAACTCAAAATTTCTACAATGAAACCACGTAGTTAATGAAATGTACTGCATAGACTCCCTAGACCTGCCCTCAGTAACTCCTAGCTTTGGTTTCTGGTCCCCAAACTTCACTCGCGCCCAGACTACTCACTTTCCCCACATAGGCTCGTTCCTCCCTTGAAATTATGTAGACCAAGTCAGAAAAAAAAGCCCAACTCTTTTTCCACACACATTAGTTCTAAATGTCTTCTTTGGAGACCAGACCAACCTCAGATGGGCCTGCCTCTGCCTCGGGATTAGTAAACCCAGCCAAACCGTGGGGGCGAGCGAGGAAGGCTGAGTTCGCGGCTAGCCTGCCTTTTAAAAAAGGGGCTCTAGTTTTTAAAAAGTAGAATGAAGATGGCCGTGATGACCTTTAATCTGGAGGCAGAGAGGCAGGCAGAAATGAGAGTTAAAGGCCAGCCTGGCTAGTCATCTCCAAAGTTGAAGCAGGAAGATCTCTCTTCTGGAAATCCTGGATCTACTTTCGCCTCTCTAAACCAGGTAGATTAAAACCACAGAACTGAAGGAAATAAAAAATCTGAAACTAAAAATATTACCTTTGCCTATGTGAGAAGCAGCACGCCGGAGGTATCCCTGAAGACCGCAGAGACCAGCATTCCCGATGTGGAGTAGAAGTCTCTGAGAGGCGTGGGGGAGGCTCTAGGTTCTTATATAGTCTGAAGGCTCATTGGCCCCCTGGACTGGGAGGCTCTGATACCCCTCCCCCACCCCGGAGAATCCTTACTCTACCACCCTGCTTCCTCTGAGCTGAGTTTCCCTGCGGCAGAGTGACCTTCACTGGTTTCTTCTCCCCCCCACCCCCCAGAGGAAACAGATTTCTTTGTTTGTTTCTAGAAGCAGCGCCTTTAATCCTATAGTTTTCTAGGCCGAGGCTGGAGGATCTTTGTTAGTTCAAGGCCAGCTTGGTCTACTATGGTGACTAGGCACGGGACTAGGCAGGGCTACATTCAGTATTAAGATAATAATAAAAATAAATAAAGGAAGAATGTGGGAGGTTCAGTTTATTCTTTCGTTTGAATTTTTTTTAAATCCAGAGTTTCAAATCCTCCCTCTTTTTTACCTTTCTTTCTTTCTTTCTTTCTTTCTTTCTTTCTTTCTTTCTTTCTTTCTTTCTTTCTTTCTTTCTTTCTTTCTTTCTTTCTTTCTTTCCCACACTGAATATGAAGGTCCAAGAACAATATGATAGAGTTAGTTTTCTCCTATGCTTAAATATGTTTTTTTTGGGGGGGAGGGGGTTCAAGACAGGGTTTCTCTGTGTAGCCCTGGCTGTCCTGGAACTCACTCTGTAGACCAGGCTGGCCTTGAACTCAGAAATCCGCCTGCCTCTGCCTCCCAAATGCTGGGATTAAAGGCGTGTGCCACCATGCCCGGCTGTTTTTCTTTTGTTATTATTATTGTTGTTGTTATTATTATTTATTAAATATCTTTAAATAGCTCCATGGATTGAAATTAGGTCTCCAGGCGGCAGGGCTAAAGCTACAGAGGCATATTGCAGACTTGGAGTTTAGGGTTTGTTTGTTTGTTTGTTTGTTTTTTGGAGACAAGGCTCAAGTACGCCAAGCTGGCCATAAGCTCATTAAATAGCCAAGAATAATTTAGGACTCCTAAGTCTACACCTTGTGTGTGTGTGTGTGTGTGTGTGTGTGTGTGTGTGTGTGTGTAATGGAACATTTTTAAAAAATTAATTTAATTTTTAAAAATGTATTCACCCTACATCCTACTCACTGCCCCCCTCCAGGTCACCTCCTTCTACAATCCTTCCCCCAACCCCAGTCTTCTCCTCTGAGTCGCCCCCCCCCCCCCAGCACTTCCAGTCTGTGGGGCTAGGTGCTTCCTCTCCCACTGAGGCCAGACAAAGCAGCCCAGTTTGACCATCATAACTCCGGGACAGGCAACTGCTTTTGGGATAGCCTCTGCTCCAGCTGTTTAGGACTCACATGAAGGTCAAGCTACACCTCGGCTACATGTGAGCAAAGAGGCCTAGGTCCAGCCCATGTGTGTTCTTTGGTTAGTGGGGACTCATAAGTCTTTGTCTCCAATCTTCCAAGGGCTGGAATAGGCATATACCAGTATGCCCAGTTCAGTCATTAATTCCAGGCATATTTAATATACTTTAGATGTCTTGTTAATTGAACAAACAAGCCTCACCAGCAATTTGCTAGGTCTTAGGCTTGGGGAAGCAGATAGAGATATGGGTTTGGTCAAGTATAATGGCACATTCTTTTAATTCCAGCAATGGGTAGGCCAAGCAGCTACAAGTGAAACTGTGCCTCAAACAGCAGCAACAAGAAGGATAATTCTTTCTTTCTTTCTTTCTTTCTTTCTTTCTTTCTTTCTTTCTTTCTTTCTTTCTTTCTTTCTCTCTCTCTCTCTTTCTCTCTCTCTCTCTCTTCCTTCCTTCCTTCCTTCCTTCCTTTCTTTCTTTCTTTCTCTCTCTCTTCCTTCCTTTCTTTCTTTCTTCCTTTCTCTCTCTCTCTCTCTCTCTCTCTCTCTCTCTCTCTCTCTCTCTCTCTCTCTTTCTCTCTTTCTTTCTTTCTTTCTGACTGGATCTTTCTAGGCTAGGATGCCAGGAGCCTAGCCTGGGATGAGCTACTGATTTAGCTTCTCTTCAACTTTCCCAAGATGGCCTTGGCAACTCTGTTCCCTGTTCATACTGTGTTGAACATAACCAAGCAAAGTGCCCCACTAACTTAACCCTAAGAATTTTATTTATTATTTATTTATTTATTTATTTATTTATTCACTCACTCACTTCCTTACTTGCTTATTTCTTGTGACAGGATCTTGCTAGGCAAGAGAGGCCTGGAACTCACTATATAGACCAGGCTGGCCTCCAAGTCACAGAAATCCACGCATCTCTCTCTGCTTTCTCGAGTATGGGCTTGTACCAAGCTGGCCCACAGTGAGCGTTTTAAAATTATGTTTTGTTGGACATGGTGGCACACGCCTTTAATCCCAGCACTCAGGAGGCAGAGGCAGGCGGATTTGAGTTCCAGGACAGCCAGGGCTATACAGAGAAACCCTGCCTAAAAAAAAAAAAAAAAAAAAAAAAAGTTTTATTTTTGGTGTATGTTGCAGGGAGGGGCAGAGGTGAAATGGAAGCATATAGGTGTTAGACAGTAGCTTGTAGCACTGAGTTCTGTCTTACCTCTTGGGGTCCAGAGATTGCCTTCAGGTCTTTGAGTTTGGCAGTATACCTGTTTATACATTAATACAGCTCAAGGGCTCCATAAAGAACACTTTTGAAAGCACCTAGGGTTAAAAATGTAGAAGCATCTCTTAAGTCCTCCATAAGGCCTCCTTAGAGTTTACCTTTGACCCTTAGGCCTAGCAGGGAGCTCAGAAGTGGAGGGGCAAAGGTGGGGTGCCACTCTGGCTCCCCTTCTCCTCTTTATCATTGTCAGCTGCCTTCCAAGGTTCTGACAAAAACCTTTCTATGATGACACTAAGAAACAGCTGTTTTAGCCCGGTGTGGTGGCGCACACCTTTGATCCCAGCACTTAGAAGGCAGAGACAGGTGGATTTCAGATCGAGGCCAGCCTGGTCTACAGAGTGAGTTCCAGGACAGCCAGGGCTACACGGAGAAACCCTGTTTCGGGAAAAAAAAAAAAAAAAGACAGCTGGGGATATATGAAAATTAGCAAAAACATTGCTTTTATCAGCCCTGCCTTCAACCTTGGGCTTCCTTCCTTTCCTCTCATGCTGAGCTTCAGGGACCCCAGCAGAGATCTTGAGGTTTGTACTGCACCTAGGAAGTGAGGCACCAGGCGAGGTACCTGCTCCCAAGTCCTCCCAGGCTCAAATCCGAAGGGAGATGTATTTCATTCTCCCCAGCCAAAGGGACTGTTAACCTGCAAACTAGTTAGACTTCCTTCGTTACCTGGAGTCTGAATGGCACGGAGGCTGGCAGAATCATAGTCACAGGGCTGAGCTCATTGGCTTCAAACTCATGCCATGACCTCATAATCCCAGGCTGAGCTGCTTGGCCTCAAACTTGTCTACTACAGAAAAATCACCTGCTGTCTCTTTCCTAACACACACTGCTGGCTTTTCTTTTTCTTCTTATTATTAACACTACATTATATAAAGTGATTATATTTATTTTCTGTTCCTATGTGATTAGGGGGTCGCAGGTCAGTTTATTTACTTATCTTGACACACAGATTCTCTATTTAAGCCAGTCTGGGTTCAAACTCAGAAATCTGCATTCCTCTGCCTTCCAAGTGCTGTGATTAAAGGTGTCCACCAACAGACAGGGTACCTCTCTCTGTACAGCCCTGGCTATCCTGGGACTCTCAGACAGCTACTACTCAGTGTGGGGCTTTGAAATGACATTATTGGGTTGGGAGGCTGTGCACATGCTAAGGTGCTCTGGTAGAAATCACAGGGCAGCTGGCCTGAAGAAATTTCTCCTTCTCCTCTGTGGTCCGGGGGATGGAACTTACCTACTGACCCTCTCACCTGGTGTCACTTCTCCCACCCCATCTGTTTCTTTCTTCATAGTAGCATTAAGTTATTATGAGAGAAGGTACTGGAAATTTCACAGAACTGCGGGATGAGATTTGACAGCTGGTGAAGTAAGGACCCGGAAAAAGGAGAGTCATTTTACTTCTTTCAAAACTCCACTGGCTGGGGTGAAGGACAGTCATTTGCATGTCGGCAGCAAGGCTTTTATGGTAATGACCCAGTCCTCCCTCCCTTTGCCACCCAACCCTTGGCTTTGTTTACTAGGATTGAGCATTACAATAAGAATGCTTTCTTCTGTAAATTCCCCTCTGGGCTTGAAATCCTTTTAGGTTCAAAATTAATTGATGCAATTGGAGGGGCTGGTCAATCCCATCTTCATTCACAGTGACAAGGCTGGAGGATAGCCTTTAATAAAGGCATTAGATGGTAAACTGCCAGGTTATCCTTATTTTCTTCTGTGGAAGGTACTATAAAGAAAAGTGGAGAAAACCATTCTTTTGGGGGCTGGCATACCTGACCCAGGTTGCTTGGCTCAGCATCAGAATGTAAAATCATTATCAGGTTAAACTGTGTGCATCAGAACCAAGCCCTGTAGCACAAACACCTGTTCAAGTCCTTCATCGAGGAGGCCTGAGAGGCCTATTAGACAGCCAAGTTTGGGCTGCAATTCACTTTGTAGGACAAGCTGGCCTTGAACTCACAGCAATGGTTTCTGTCTCAGCTGCCCAGGTGTTGGAAAGACAAGTATGAGTTATCTTAATCTCCATGACATGTACACCCTGATATGTGATATCTGTCATGTGGTCATTTATACATTTGTCCTCCTGTCCCCAGGCTTGGCAATGGGGAGCCAGAACCTTGTCCAGGCTGTGCAAGCATCTACATTCGCACAATACATTTTTCACCTTTGAAAACTTTGTATTTAGCTTTACATTCAGCAGAAAACCACTTTCAGTAATAATTAATTGGCTGGGCTGGAGAGATGGCTCAGTGGTTAGAACACTGACTGCTCTTCCAGAGGTCCTGAGTTCAAGTCCCAGCAACCACATGGTGGCTCACAGCATCTGTGATGGGATCCGAGGCTTCTTCTGCTGTGCATGAAAACAGCTGCAGTGCACTCATATAAATACAATAAATAAATCTTTTAAATATATATATAATTAGTTGACTGATGAGTAGTTCCTGGAACTCACTTTGTAGACCAGACTGGCCTCGAACTCAGAAATCCGCCTGCCCGCTGCCTCCAGAGTGCTGGGATTAAAGGCGTGGCCACCTGGTTTTTGTTTGTTTTTTTTTTAAGTAGCCTGGTGTAGCATCCAATCTTTATAATCCCAACACCTAGGGAAAAGGAGACAAGAGGCCTGCTTTGAGCTGGAAGCCAGCCTGAACTTCAGAGTAAGTTCTACTCCCCTCTAGACTAGCAGGCAGGAGACCTTGTCTCAAAAGCTGGATACAGCTGGATTGTAGTGTGCTTGTTTACCGTGCCTGAAGCCCTGGGTTTAATCCTCAGTCTTAAAAAGGCAAAAAATAAAAAAGTAACAACATCTTTTTCCTTTTAAGTTTTATTTTAAGAAGTTTTTGATGCTCAAGTGCTCAATTTCTGTGAAGTTGCTGGGAGCCAGGGCTACACCACCACAGCTACACCCATTTCTCTTTCTATTGTCTAAGGCTGCTTTTCTATTCTTTTTGAATCCCGGAACCAAGTCTTTGTGATGGATACCTTGTGACCTAAGAAACCATTCAGTAGCCAGTCCTTTAAGGAATACTGGTCTTGTGGAAGCCAGCATGGGGTGCGGAGGGTGGGGGTGAGGTTGCTGGGCAAGCAGGACTTGTGTGTGTAGTGTGTTTGGAACTGAACTCTGGAAGGCTCTCATGTCCTAGCCCACACTACCGTCCTCCTCGTAGGACTCATGTTTTCAGCCAGGCGTGGTGGCGCACGCCTTTAATCCCAGCACTTGGGAGGCAGGGGCCTGGTCTACAAAGTGAGTTCCAGGAGAGCCAGGGCTACACAGAGAAACCCTGTCTCGAAAAACCAAAAAAAAAAAAAAAAAAAAAAAAAAGACTCATGCTCATGTTTTCAAGCCTTATGTTAAATGTAATAGACTTCTATAACAATGTGGTTTGTTATTGAGAAATAATCCTGACTTTCCTTAAAGCTTCACAAGACTGGAGGTGTAGCCTAGTTCGTGGAGCACATGGTTGGCTCGGCATTCCTTCTTGGCTGGAGGGGAGATAGGCAGGAGGCAGGGTGGGGGCAGGAAGAATCTTGAAAGTATTTGGAAGGTGGAAGCCACAGAACTTGGAGTTCAAGGAGGTCCTTTGCTGTAACTCTGTCGTGAACCAGGCTATGTTGTAAGACCTTGTGTCAAAAATAAAGCAAGGGAGCCGGGCGTGGTGGTGCACGCCTTTAATCCCATCACTCGGGAGAGAGAGGCAGGCGGATTTCTGAGTTTGAGGCCAGCCTGGTCTACAAAGTGAGTTCCAGGACAGCCAGGGCTATACAGAGAAACACTGTCTCGAAAAAACCGAAATAAAAAAATAAAATAAATAAATAAATAAAACAAGGGATAATTGAATTGGTACATGCTTACGATTATAGCATTTGGAGCGGCAGAGGCCTGCAGGATTGTCACAAGTTCGAGACTTTTAAGCATCCTTAAAAAGGAAACTAAACAAAAAAGAGGATAAACAAAGAAGTCACCAAAACAATCAAAAGAAAGAAAGAAAGAAAGAAAGAAAGAAAGAAAGAAAGAAAGAAAGAAAAGGTAGAAAAGATGGTTTGGGAAGGAACTCATAATGAAGGCCAAAGTGGCTTTGAACACACACATCCATATTAAGCAGGGCTATTAATCCCAGAACTTGAGGGGCATGGACAGGCACATTGCTGTGAGTTTGAGGCCAGCCTAGTCTACAGAAATAGTACCAGGTCTACACAAAGAAACCCTGTCTCGAAGGGAGAGGGAAAAGACTATATTTTCTGGGTAGGGAAAATGGATTGAAATTAATCAGACAAAGCTGCAAAATAAGGACTTTAGCTAAAAGAACCGAGCAAGGACTCAGAGGATGGGGGTATAATGTGTGGAAATTTTCTAGGAAGAGACTCTAGGGTGGCCGGATTCTTGCTTAAACTGACCCAGCAGGATTCTTGTAATGGGCAGGCAGGCTTTTCTATAGCACTTCAAAGGCAGGAGACAGAGTGACTCCTGGAGATATCTGTGATCAGATACCTGGAATGGGAGGTAACTCAGCAGATTCTTGAGTAAGACGAAATTGGGCCGGTCAAAGGCTGGAAGGCTGCCTCGTCTTAGGGGAGAGAAGCCTTGCGTTTATCTTCTCAAAATACATTATTTAGAAAGTTCCTTAAAAAAGGATGGGTGCCACGATACCTACTTATAATCACAGAAAAGACCACGTGAGGGGGAGTTAGATCAGGAGTTCAAAGTCATCTTCAGAAAAGATTGGAAGGTAGCCTGGGATACTTGAGAGTCTGTCTTAAAATAAAATAATAAAATAAGATCAAGCTGGTAGATAGTGTTTGTGTCTGCCTTTAATCCGAGTGTTCAGGAGGGAGAAGACAGCAGCCTAGTCTATTTAGTGAGTTCAGGGCCTGTCAATGCTAAGTAGTAGGATCTTGTTGCTGCACAAAATAAAAACAAAACCCACAGTGATCTCACTCACTGGCAATGCCCCGAAAATAAAAAAGGTCCCTCCCTCACAACCCCAGCTTGTGTTGGAGGAAGCATAAACACAGCAGTAATGTTGTTTCCTTTTTAAAAAGAATTTACCTAGTTTTTAGACCTTCACGTGCATTGGCGTTTTGCCTGCATGTATGTTTGTGTGAGGGTGTTGGATCCCCCGGAACTAGAGTAACATACAGTTGTGAAATGCCATGTGAGTGTTGGGAACTGAACTCAAGGACCTCTGGGAGAACAGCCAGTGTTCTTAGCAGTGGAATCATCTCACCAGCCCCAGCAGTAATGTTCTTTAATATTCGTTTCCTGAACTATGAAATGGACCTAGGGTGACAAGATAAAAAAGACTGAGCTACCGCAGTGTTAAGGCCTGGGCCCTGATCATTCAATAAGCTAAGCTTGGCCACCAATAGGCCAATTCAACTGGCCTGTATTAATGAAACTGGAGAAAGAAGGTACTTTCAATGTGGCCACTTAGGGGAGGGAGACAAATAACAAGGTCTGGTGGACCTCTATGCCCACTCCCAAGTACAACTTCCCAAGTCCTCACATAAGACTTAGGTTTAAAAGGAAGACCAGAGGGCTAGAGAGATGACTCAGTGATTAAGAGCACCAACTGCTCTTCCGAAGGTCCTGAGTTCATATCCCAGCAACCACATGGTGGCTCACAACCATTTGTAATTCCCTCTTCTGGAGATGTGAATAGCTAGGTAGTCATAGCTAACCAGTCAAAGGGTGATCCTTTACTGGGCTCCAGTCTCTGCATCAAGGTCCAATGACATATGGACAGAACTGTGTGTAATCTTTTCCTGGGAGACATGTTCCTTTCTTTGACTGGCACTAGATATCAGCCTTTTGTTTTTTCCCCAGCATGAGATTCCTGAGGTAAATTCTGATGATTCCTTGGGACCCAAGGAAAAGGCCCAACCAAGTCTCTCTTTTTAATAATTATCTTCTCTCTGGGCAGTGGTGGTACAGGCCTTTAATCCCAGCACTTGGAAGGCAGAGTCAGGCGGATTTCTGAGTTCGAGGCCAGCCTGGTCTATAGAGGGAGTTCTAGGACAGCCAGGGCTACACAGAGAAACCCAGTCTCGAAAACAAAAACCAATCCATACCCACAACAACTAGAACAGGAAAAATTCCTTAGATATGGCCAGTAACAGTAGACTTGCTTCCTGAGAAGTCTTGCTTATTTTGAGATGGTCTTATTCTATCTCAGGATAGCTTGTACCCCTTCATCTTGGGCTTAAAGCCATTCCCCTGTGTAAGTCTCCCAAATATTGTGATATTGTGATAATCACTTTGAACCACTCCGGATTCCGGGTCGCTGTTTGTCCGTCCTTCCTTCCTTCCTTCCTTCCTTCCTTCCTTCCTTCCTTCCTTCCTTCCTCCCTTCCTTCCTTCCTTCCTTCCTTCCTTTTCAGTGTGGGGAGAGAGCCCAGGGTCTTGTCATACTAATACTATGCAGTTTGGTTCCCAGTCTTTCTGTTTAGTTTATTTTCTTTTTTAGACAGAGTCTTGCTATGTGGGCTTGATTGGCCGTGAATTCTCTATGCAAACCAACCTAGATTTTGGGACCTTGGGCATGGTCTGCCACTCCCAGCTTTATTGTTTTTTTTTGTTGTTGTTGTTTGTTTTTTTTTTTTGTTTTTTGTTTTTTTAGAGAGGATTTCCTAGAGCCTAAAGTGGCTAGACAGCTGAAGGTGACTTTGATTTGGGCCACCTGCCCCCACCCCCCAGAATGTAGATATTGCAGAACAGTTTAACTCTTCTTGGAGAGTTTATGCAGTGCTGAGACTCTGACCTAAAGTTAGGTACCTGATAGGGAAGCTTGCTACAAGCTCAGTTACACCTCTAGGGACCCTTGCAGGTTTTCAAAGACCCTCTCCTAAGGACTCCCTTGGTGGCTTGTCTAGGGCATGGCCTAGTCTCCAGTCCTGGCGTGGTTGGTTTTAGTGCCAAGCCAGTGGTTGCTGAGTGACTCAAGTTGCAAACCAGAACTGAAGTTCTCCATTAAAATGTCCTCAGCCTGACAAGGTGGCTTATACTTCTAATCTTCACTAGGGAGAGGAGGCAGGCAGTTTGTCAGGAGTTTAAAGCCTGCCTTGGCCATTCCTGAGAATGTCCAGGAAGTTGGCCTGTGACCTCCATGTCTCCTGGACACATGGACACCCAACATGTGCATACGGAAACACACAGGCAGGCACACACACTTTTAAAATGTAAAATAGGGCTGGTGAGATGGCTCAGCAGGTAAGAGCACCCGACTGCTCTTCCAAAGGTCCTGAGTTCAAATCCCAGCAACCACATGGTGGCTCACAACCATCCATAACAAGATCTGACTCCCTCTTCTGGTGTGTCTGAAGACAGCTACAGTGTACTTACACATAATCAATAAATAAATCTTTAAAAATAAAAAAAAAAATAAAAAAAATAAAAAAGTAAAATAAAAGAAAAATTGCCGGGCATGGTGGCACAGGCCTTTAATCCCAGCACTTGGGAGGCAGAGACAGGCAGATTTCTGAGTTCCAGGCCAGCCTGGTCTACAGAGTGAGTTCCCGGACAGGCAGGGCTATACAGAGAAACCCTGTCTCAGGAAAAAAAAAAAAAAAAAAAGAAAGAAAGAAAGAAAGAAAGAAAGAAAGAAAGAAGGAAAGAAAGAGAACTAAAGAAAAAAAATGTAGGTACACAGGATATTAGGTTCTGTTCCATCTCCACCCCCAGAGATTCTAGCAGTTTAAAGGAATGAGCTTTTTGTTGTTGTTGTTGTTTTTTTTTGTTTGTTTGGTTTTTTTTTTTGTTTTTTCGAGACAGGGTTTCTCTGTATAGCCCCGTCTGGGAACTCACTCTGTAGACCAGGCTGGCCTCGAACTCAGAAATCTCCCAACGCCTGGCTTAGAATGAGCTATTTTTTTTTTAGGGGGGGGAGGGGGGTTCGAGACAGGATTTCTCTGTGTAGCCCTAGCTGTCCTGGAGAATGAGCTATTAGTAACTGTTCTTTGTCATTAAAAAATCTTCCGGGGACAGATGGCTCTCCGATAATTCTTTTCCACTCCCGTATAGTTGCGGGGTCTGAAAACTTCACTTGCAATGGGCAGATCTGGGCGGCCAGAAGCAGCTCCCGGTTTACAGATTCGAGGAACAGCCTGAAGGAAAGCTGTGCTGTATCAATTTAAAGAAACCTTAAGGAAGACATGGCCTTTAGCGCTCTGGGAAAGGCTTCTCTTATGGACTGGCCACATTCCCGAACCTTCTTTTGTGGCTAGGTTTTTTTTAGACATGCTCTTTGGCATGTCTGGCTTGGAAGTTGCTATGTAGCCCACTCTGGCCTTGAACTGCAGAGGCTACTGCCTCTGTTTCCAGAATGCTGGGATTCCAGGTGGGAGTCACAATATTCCAGCTCACTTTGGGGACCTGAATTCCTCCTTGAAATTGCCAGCTCCTTAGATAAATTCCATTGCCCAGAACACTGGGGCTGTGCTGCTCCCCGCCCTGCCCCCCAACACACTGGGAGGTTTGCCCCATCCAGGGCAGAGCATTGTGACAATCCGGATCCCTAGGAAGAGATTCTAAAGACACCTGCGCCCTTCCCGAGGGCTAACAGATTATTGAGACAATGGTTCTCAAGGAAATGGAATTTCCTCAGGAATCCCATGCTGGGCAAAGGGGAAAGGCTGGAGCCTGGTGTCAGCCAGAGGAGGGAACCTGTCCCCTAGGAAGAGATTCCAAACTGCTCTGGTCACCTTGCTGGGAGCCAAGGTGACCAGATAGGTTAGAGAGGTGGGGATCACACCTTTTGTAATTTGGCTACTCTGCTGGTTTGGTTACCTTACTTTAGACACGTAGCCAGTCTCACCTGTTTCGGGCTGCTGGACCCAGGGTCTGGCCTTAACCGATTCACTTACAGCCTCCCGAATCATACACAGTTCTTGAGTGCTAGTTGAATGGATGAGAGAGTTAAAAGTATGTTCAGAAGCAAGTAGCTGTAGGGACTACCGTGAAGTAGAATTAATTTGCCTTCCCATGACGTTCCAGTATGAAACACACATCCTGCTGAACACCATACCAGTCTAGTGAACAATGTATATTTCCTCTTTTACTGAATAATTTTCTTTTTCGAGACAAGGTCTTGATCATATAGCTCTGGCTGTTTAATAAGACCCACTGTGTAGATCAGGCTAGCTCCAAACTCTAATAAGAGTGTCCCTGCCTGTGTATCACTATACCTGGCCTGACCACTTCCCCCCCTTCTTTCTTTCTTTCTTTCTTTCTTTCTTTCTTTCTTTCTTTCTTTCTTTCTTTCTTTTTTTTTTTTTTTTTTTCCGAGACAGGGTTTTTGTGTATAGCCCTGGCTGTCCTGGAACTCACTTTGTCGACCAGGCTGGCCTTGAACTCAGAAATCTGACTGCCTCTGCCTCCCTCCCAAGTGCTGGGATTAAAGGCGAGCGGCACCACTGCTCAGCCTAACACTTGCTGTTCTTGCAGAGAACCAGGGTTCAGTTCCCAGAACTGACATGGTAGGCCCAAAACATCTGTAGCTCCAGTTTCAAGAGATTTTCAAGTGCACCAGACAAGTGTACATGTAGACAGACAGACACACACAATCTTTGAAAATTAATAGATTAAAAAGTGGCCTTGACGCTGGGCATGGTGGCGCACACCTTTAATCCCAGCACTCAGGAGAGAGAGGCAGGCGGATTTCTGAGTTCGAGGCCAGCCTGGTCTACAAAGTGAGTTCCAGGACAGCCAGGGCTACACAAGAGAAACCCTGTCTCGAAAAAACCAAAAAAAAAAAAAAAAAAAAAAAAAAAAAAAAAAAAAAAAAAGTGGCCTTGAAAAACAAACAAGCAGTTGGGGAATGGAGGCACACGCCTTTAATCCCAGCACTTGGGAGGCAGAGGCAGGTGGATTTCTGAGTCTACAGAGTGAGTTCCAGGACAGTCAGGGCTACACAGAGAAACTCTGTCTTGAAAAACCAACCCCCCCAAAACAAAACAAATCCCCCCCAAACAACAACAAAAGAACACCAAGTGTTAACAGTTGAGCCATCTCTCCATCTTTTTTTTTTTTAATTACATGCACATGTGAGAATCTGTGAATATGTACATGTGGGTGCCCCTCAGAGGCCAGAGAAGGGTGCAGGATCCCGTGGAACTGGTATTACAGGCTGTTGTGAGTCGTTATGTGGGTTCTGAGACTCAAACTCAGGTCCGCTGCCAGACTAGCAATCGATGTTAATTGCTGAGCCCTTTCTCCAACCCCCTAGACTGTTATTTTCTTGTGAGAACCTTATATGTAGATAGACACAAATAGCCCTGTTGGGGCAACCCGGGTTTGAATTCTTGAATTTTGCCCTACCCAAGTTGCATTGGAAGCTCCATGCTCCGCTAAACACTACCCCCTGACTCACAGATAGGAAAGTGTTGTATAGTCCCTTTCTTGGCTTTGCCAGAGATGACCTCATTCTGTTCGCCTCCTAGTGTTTGTATGAAAAACTGTGTCTCTTTACTATCTATCTTCTTCATTATGTTTGTGATCAGCTTGTAAGGTTTGGTAGGGATTTTAGATCTGGGCCATATTTTAGGGGTGCATGGGTATTTTCAATGAATAATGAAGGCCTGAAAAAATGTCCTTAGATCTAAGGCAATGCGGAAGGTGACCCTGGAGCAGAAGATTAAGTGTCCCTCTCTTCTATACACTTTGAGAATTGACTCTACTAGGGGAAAAAAGAAGTAAAACTCTTTAAGGCATCCAATTCTGCTTAAACACCCAAAGAGACACCCATTTTGAACAGAAATTATCTGCCACTTGTATAGATTTTAAGTCAGTTGTAAACAGACATACAAGTCAGCTGTCCCCAGGTCACACTTTAAACAAGGTTTTACAGACACAGAAACTGCAAGCTTGGCCAGTAGGGACAAATGGGAGATTTACATAGCAAAGACATCTTTACTTTGTTTTGTTTTGTTTTTTGTTGTTGGAGACAAGAGTTTCCCCAGTGTAGCCTTGACTGTCCTTGGGTGGCCTTGAACTTATAGATCCTGCTGCCCTCCCCTACCAAATCCTGGGATTAAAGGTGTGTACCCTGCCACTCAGTTTACTCTTTTTGTTTTCTTTTTAATTTATTTACTCACTTTATGCCTCAGTCTCTTTCCCTCCCATAGCCCTTCCCCCACCCCACCCTCTTTAAAAAACAGGCTGCTGTTCTTTGTTTAGGTGGCTGTTAACCAGGGACATCCTGCCAGCCTAGTGAACTGATAAGAGGACCGGGCCCTTCTGGCTGGCCGGCATAATTAAGTTCCTTTTGGTATGAGAACAGAGCCTAATAGGTCACAGTTCTGGTAGACAGAGAGGGGTGGGGTAGGGATACATCTTATCGGGGTGTGATAGCACTGGCCTTTAGTTCCAGCATTTGATAGGCAGAGACAGTGAGATCTTTGAGTTTGAGGCCTGCTTAGGCCACTACCTAAGTGAGTTCCAGGACAGTCAGGGATACACAAGAATATCTTTTGGAAGGGAGGAAGAAGGAGAGAAAGATAAAAATACTTCTTTGGTAACCACAGACTAATCACGAACCTCTCAGTTCTACTTTATTCTAGTTTCTAAGAAGTCTGTTTAAGTGACTAGAGAGATGGCTGAGTGGTTAAGAGCACTGTCTGCTCTTCCAGAGGACCCAGGTACAATTCCTAGTAACCACATGGCAGGTCACAGCTGCCTGTAACTCCAGGTCCAGGGGATATGGAGCCCTCACACAGATAAACTTGTAGACAAAGCACCAATGCAAGTAAAAATAAATCAATCTTAAATAAAAAGTCCCGCTAGTTCAGGATGCTAGTTATCTTGTAGTCATATTGATGTGAGGCCCTTCAGCTAAATTCTACTTCTGTGTAAGGTAATATTTCCTAAGCAATTTATTCTTAGCCGGGCGAGGTGGCACAGGCCTTTAATCCCAGCACTCAGGAGGCAGAGGCAGATGGATATCTGAGTTCGAGGCCAGCCTGGTCTACAGAGTGAGTTCCAGAACAGCCAGGGCTATACAGAGAAACCCTGCCCCCACCCAAAGATTTATTTATTTTATGTATTTGAGCACACTGTAGCTATACAGATGGTTGTGAGCCATCACTTTGTTGCTGGGAATTGAACTCAGTACTTCTGCTCGCTTGGGGACCCCGCTCCTTCTAGCCCAAAGATTCATTTATTATTTTATTATTATTATTATATATTTTTTAAAGATTTATTTATTATTATATGTAAGTACACTGTAGCTGTCTTCAGACACTCCAGAAGAGGGAGTCAGATCTCGTTACAGATGGTTGTGAGCCACCATGTGGTTGCTGGGATTTGAACTCTGGACCTTCGGAAGAGCAGTCAGGTGCTCTTACCCACTGAGCCATCTCACCAGCCCTTATTATTTTATTATTATATGTGAGTACACTGTAGCTATCTTTAGACAGACCAGAAGAGGGTGTCAGATCTTATTACAGGGATGGTTGTGAGCCACCATGTGGTTGCTGGGAATTGAACTCAGTACTTCTGCTGGCTCGATTTGAACTCAGGACCCCCAGGAGAGTAGTCTTACCTGCTGAGCCATCTCACTAGCCCCAGTTTTGGTTTTTCAAAATAGGGTTTCTCTGTGTAGGCCTGGCTGTTCTGGAATTTGCTCCATAGACCATGGCCTCAAACACAGAGAACCACTTGCATGTGTGTGTGTGTTTATTTTCGGTAGGGTTTCACTGTGTAGACCAGGGAGGCCTTGAATTCAAAGAGATCTATCTCCTGACCTTAAATACACATGGCACCACCTCTGGAAGTTTTTGTTTTGCTTGCATGGTACTGAATCTCATATAATTCTGCCTGGCTTGAAACTAGTTGTCTAGTCAAGTATGACCTCAAATTCCTGATCCTCTTGTTTTTCTACCTGAATGCTCGGATAACAGGCATTTGCCACTATGCCTGCTATATACAGTTTCTTTCAGACAAGGTCTTACTGTCTAGCACAGAGTGCCTTGGGATTTACAGTAATTCTCCTGCCTCAGCCTGTTAAGTGCTAGAATAAGAGACAGGAGTCACCAACCAGTTATTGGTTTTTTTTTTTTTTTTTTGTTTTTTTGTTTTTTTTGAGACAGGGTTTCTCTGTGTAGCCCTGGCTGTCCTGGAACTCACTCAGGCTGGCCTCAAACTCATAAATCCGCCTGCCTCTGCCTCTGCCTTCCAAGTGGTGCTGGGATTAAAGGCCTGTGCCACCACCACCTGGCTTATTGTGGTTTTGAGAGAGAGCCTCTCCGAGTAGAGGCTGTCCTGAAATTGCTATATAGAGCAGGAGAGGCCTTGAACTCACAGACATCCTCCTGCCTTCGACTCTCAAATACTGGCTTAAAGATGCCTATCACCACACCTGGCCCCAGTTATGTTTTAGATACAGAGTCTATTTTTTTATGTGGTCCAAACTGGCTTCAAACTTTCTCCTACTTTTTTCTCTCTCAGGACTCTGTTTTCCAAGGGCTGGTATTATACCAGGAGTCACCTTGCAGACCAGACTCAAACTACAGCACAGTTGCTTCGTTTTGTTCTCTCAGGCTGGCAGCCAGCCCTGCCCCCACCAGCCCTGAAGTCAGGAGTCCTCCTAACTTTACTCTTTGCGTAAGGATCTAGAGATCTGGACTCACACAAAGACTTTAGACAGATAGAATTCCCACTGAGTCTCCTGCTTCCTGCCAGATCTCAGCTCTGCAGATTTCAGAGCTGATACGGGAAGGAGTGCCGGGCTGTGGGCCCCAGGCAGCTTTCTCTGCCTTCAGATTGCCCAGGTTCCAGGAAATAATGCGGGGAGGTGTGATGTGCTCGGCTCCTTTGGCCCGGTTCAGTCCAGTCTAAACTGACTCGATAAAGAGGCCTTCTACTCCACCCAGCCAGAATTTCACACCTGCCTCTGCCCCAGGAGATCCCCTCATTGTTTTCAGTAAGGAATGCTTTGCATGTGTGTGTGACCTGGTCTCACTATGTAGGCCTGGCCTGCCTGGAACTCACAGAAACACCCTGCCCTTAAGTCTCGAGTGGCAGGAATAAGCCATTCACCACCACATTTTGAAAAAGCACGTTGTGCTTGATTTAAACCCTGAGCTGCGCTCCCGATCCTCTATCACTGCGTTCCTTGGGTGGGATCTTTTCTCTCTTGCTTTAACTTTGACTTAAAAACCCGAATTACAGGCAGGCTGACAAGGCCACCTGGAATGTCAGTGCGTTTGAGGGCTCCCAAATGTTACGTTTTTTACTTGTTAAAGTAAGTAGTGCTTTAATAACAGAGCTTTCTCCCCAAGACACAGTATCACGATGTAGTCCTGGCTGACAGCTACCCCCAGACATGTGCTTGCCATCTAAGTGCTGAGATTGAAAAAAAAAAAAACCAAAATAGCTCTTCTCTCTGTCTCTCTCTCCCTCCTCTCCCCATTCTCCTCCCCCTCTCTCCACGTGCCCCCCCCACTCTCTCTGCCTTTCTGTCTCTACTACCTTCAACTCCCCTGCCCATGCCCTAAATAAACTCTATTCTATACTAAAAAATGTGTTACTAGGCACAAGCAAGTCCAAGTCTCCCTGTCTCTGTCTTCCTCCTCCTCCTCTTCCTCTTCTTCCTCCTCTTCCTCCTTTTTAAAATGTCAGGGATTCTCTGTGTAGCCCTGGCTGTCCTGGAATTTTCGGTGAGCTCCCTGCTTCTGCCTCCTGAGTGCTGGGATTAAAGGTGTGCACCACCATGCCCGGCACACCTTCATTTTTAAAATTCAGGATTTTACCATGCTTAGGCTGCCCTCAATCAACTCTATAGCCAGGTAGGCTTTGACATGGCTAACTTTCTTCCACACCCTAGGGACAATTGTGTGCAGCTCAGCTTGGCTTCTTTAGCACAGATCTGTACTCCCAGGCCCCAGGCATCCCACATCCCTCCTTTCCAGGGAGAGGGAAAGCCATTTTCCCTTGGCTGCTGCTTTGTTGCTGGGACCACTGTCTAGTACCTGGTGATGAAGTTGGTTTTCACAGTATGGTAGAAGAGAGACTGATCACACACCCATGAAAACCCATATATACATTTATATTGCTAAGGACAGAACAAACAGCCTCACTGTATATGTCCATGGGATCCAAAGAATCAGGCATACACATGGCACACATCCAGATAGTAAAAGTGTAAACACGTACAGATTTTATGATTTAAAACTTCATAAAGCTCACAATAACCTCACTACCTTTTTCTTTAAAGATTTATTTATTTATTTAATGCTTATGAATACACTGTTGCTGTCCTCAGACACACACCAGAAGAGGGCATGGGATCCCATTACAGATGGTTGGGAGCCACCATGTGGTTGCTGAGAATTGAACTCAGGACCTCTGGAAGATCAGTCAGTGCTCTTAACCACTGAGCCATCTCTCTAGCCCCCAACCTTACAACCTTTTGTTCACGGAGGGATTTACTGGTCTTCATTTCTGACCAGCAACATAGGACCCTCTTATAGGTGCAGAGTGCTGAGAAATGTTGATAAAAAAGACTTCCCTTCACTTTCCTCAGACACTGTAAGGTTAAATTGACCAAGGCCTTTTGGCAGATGGTGCAATTTCTCAGTGCCCTCTTTCCCTTGACCTGTGTCTCTGCTAACCCATATACCAAAATAATAACATGGTGAGAATCGCAGGCAGGAGTTCAAGGCCAGACATGCCTTCCTGCCAAACCTGAGGGTAGTCTGAGGCCTTGAGTCAAAGCACCCCAACACATAAACAGCATCTTCAAAAAATAACTGTGTGCTGGGTGGTGGTGGCACCCTTTAATCCCAGCACTTGGGAGGCAGAGACAGGAGGATTTCTGAGTTCGAGGCCAGCCTGGTTTACAAAAGTGGGCCCAGGACAGCCAGGGCTACAGAGAAACCCTGTCTCAAAAAAAAAAAAAAAAAAAAAAAAAAAAAAAAAAAAAAAAAGAAAAGAAAAGAAAAAGAAAAAGAAAAAAAGCTAAGAGAAACACTGCAGCCCGGCTTAGGAAGCCTGGTTGGATCCCATGACTTTTTGAGTGACCGCTGACCCTTGTGTAGGTTCCACCACTAAATTTTGTCCGTTGGAGCCATGGCTTTGTTGGACCTAGACCCTACCCCAACTTATGGGCTATGTATCTCCGACAGCTGTCTCCTGCCTCAGTCTGTGTTACTGGCAATGTCCTGAAGGGACGGCAGGGGGCGCACCTCTCCGTGTTCCTGGAAGACTGCTTCAAGACGGGCACTCAGCTAGGACAGCCCTTCTGGGTCTTGACAAGTAAAAGTGCCTCTAAAGCCGAGTGTCCCTGCCTGAGTTGTTGTCCCTCAGGACTCCAGCATCCTGGAACTCACTTTGTAGACCAGGCTGGCCTCGAACTCAGAATTCCGCCTGCCTCCGCCTCCCAAGTGCTAGGATTAAAGGCATGCGCCACCACTCCCCTGCAAGAGCACAAATCTTTACACACTTCTGGGGCAGCATCTGGAACCCAGAGCACCCTGAATGCTAGGCAACAGTCAGGTACTAGCTTTTGTTCTCATGTTTATTTGGATATGGGGTCCGCTGTGTGAGCTAATCCGGGTGACTTTCATCTCATGACCTTCCAATCTCACAGTGGCACACGCCACAGTAAGCTCCTATTCCTTACAGACCTGGGTGGCATAGCCTGGTACTATTTTCCTTCTCAAAATAGGACTTAGGAAGCTTGTCCTTGGAAGGCAGAATTCCTCTAATGTGATGAGTCTCAGTGAGCGTAGGGCTCCTTCTGAGGCTGTATCCAACACTCCCTCAACTCCTCAGCCTAAGACCTTTGTTAGCCTTGGTGTTGTCTGTGAGCTCGGGAAGCTGGAGATGGCATCAGCCCACAAACTTAAAAGAATAAAAGAAGGTTGGAGAGATGCCTCAGAGGTGAAGAGCACTTACCGCTGTTCCAGAGGTCCTGAGTTCAATTCCCAGCAACCACATGGTAGCTCACAACCATCTGTAATGAGATCTGATGCCTTCTTCTGGTGTCTGAAGACAGCAACAATGTACTCATATACATAAACACATCTTTTTAAACAAAAAAGAATCAAAGAACATTTTAAATCTGTATAACTCCAATGACCTCATTGTCCTGTGTTGCCTTGTACTGGGGTCTCCTCTCTCCACTGCTGGCAACAACCTAGAATCCTCTTGGGACTACAGAGAGATGTCTGGAAGAAAGTCTTCCCTCCTCCACTTCCTTAGACAAAACAAGGGTAAATTGACTAAGACCTTTAGGCATCTGATGGGCTTTGGTTGTGTCTCTTTCTCCCTGCCCACTGTCCCTCCCCACTCCCAAGTAAGTAACCCGAAACAAGGTAAATGCAGAGGAGACATGGATTTCATTAACAATTGCAGAGCTGGCTCTTACAGAAGATGGCTACATTTTCAGGCAGGAAAATCAAGAGTTCAGCCAGGCGTGGTGGTGCACGCCTTTAATCCCAGCACTTAGGAGGCAGAGGCAGGAGGATTTGTGAGTTTGAAGCCAGCCTGGTCTACAAAGTGAGTTCCAGGACAGCCAGGGCTATACAGAGAAACCCTGTCTCGAAAAACCAAACCAACCAACCAACCAACCAACCATCCAACCAACCAACCAACCAACCAACCAAACAAACAAACAAAAAATCCAAAAAAAGAATAAAAAAAGAAAAAAAAAAGAAAAAACAAAATCAAGAATTCAAAGCCAGATTTGGCTTCCTACCAAACCAGAAGCTATATGGGACCTTGATAACGCTCCCAACTTACAAAATGGTAGTAACCCAGAACTCCATTTCAAGGGCTTCCAGTGCCCTGCTATGACTTTCTTGACTACCACACTTTGTTGTTGTTCTTGGTTTTGTTTTTTGAGACAGGGTTTCTCTGTGTAGCCCTGGCTGTCCTGGAACTCACTCTGTAGATGAGGCTGGCCTTGAACTCAGAAATCTGCCTGCCTCTGCCTCCCAAGTGCTGGGATTAAAGGCATGTACGCCACCACTGTCCTGTTGACTACCACACTTTGGACTAAAATCTCATACACACTGACAAAAATAAGTCAACTGGACAGGGCCACAGGGACCCTGCTGTTGTGTTAGAGGGAAAGCCATCGGGCACATGACAGTTCTGTAGCTCCTTCCCCAACTCTGTGATAGGCTGAACAAGCTGAAGCCTTGTAACTGTGTGAACACAGACAAATCCCCAGCTAGAACACAGTGACTGATTGTATTGGGTTCTGGGCTGCTGCTTTCAAGGGGTGACACTCAAGCGAGAAGAACTTTTTCTCTTTGGAATCAGAAAAGGGACTTCCCACTTGAGGGATACAACCCTGACATGGTCCTCTGGCTAAGCCAATGTGGTTGACTGAAACATCCCATACAGGAAAGTAAAAGACTTCAGAAATCTTGAAGAGTGACGTGTTGTCTCAGACTGTGAAGTCCAAGCCTCAGAGATGGTTTTCAGAGTCACAAACCCACTGCAGGATCAGAACTGTCAATCTCCCCACAGCTGTCTTCTCCCTCAGAGACTGTGCTGTTGGCAATGTCCTGAAGCGACAGCAGAGGGCACACGTCTGTCTCCATTTTCCTGGAAAGCTGCCTCCAGTCTGAAGCACTCAGGACAAGGGCTGGGTTCTGAAAACGGAAGATGGCTCCAAGGTTGAGTGTCCCGGGCTGATCTCTTATCCTTCAGGATTCCAGCACCTGGAAATGCTGAGCACATTTTTGTGAAGACTCTCTTTCTCTCTCTCTCTCTCTCTCTCTCTCTCTCTCTCTCTCTCTCTCTCTCTCTCTTTCTTTCTTTCTTTCTTGGTTTCTCAAGACAGGGTTTCTCTGTGTAGCCCTGTCTGTCCTGGAACTCACTCTGTAGACCAGGCTGGCCTCGAACTCAGAAATCCGCCTGCCTCTGCCTCCCGAGTGCTGGGATTAAAGGCGTGCGCCACCACGCCCAGCTAGAGCCCATATCTTTACATACTACTTCTGGGATAGAATCTGGAACCCAGAGCATACTGAATGCTAGGTAAGTCAGGCACTGACTTTTGTTTTTGTTTTTTAAAGATTTATTTATTTATTTATTTATTAATGTATATGAATGCACTCTAGCTGTCTTCAGAACACCAGAAGAGGGCATCAGATCCCATTACAGATGGTTGTGAGCCACCATGTGGTGGCTGGGAATTGAACTCAGGACCTCTGGAAAGCTTTCAAAATATGACATCCCTGGTCTATGCCCCTCAACAACAACACAGACAAACAAACAAACAAAAAAACCCCACACAAGAAATCACACTTGATGGGGGCTGGAGAGATGGCTCAGCAGTTAAGAGCACTGACTACTTTTCCATCAGTAATGGGATCTGATGCCCTCTTCTGGTGTGTCTGAAGACAGCTACATATTTATACATACTCATATAAATACAAAATAAATCTTACACACACACACACACACACACACACACACACACACACACACACGTCTATCTAATACACTTCAGTCCTCCCCAGCCCATCCCCAATCCCTCAGCCTTGATAGGCGGACCGTGCTTAAGACTTGTAGTTGGGTGAACACAGACAAGTCGAGAGATGATCATCATCGTGATTGCTTATATTATGTCTGACTTAGCTGCTATGTTCCCTTTCTCCTTTTGGAAGCAGAGAGGGCATTTCCTACTTGAAGGGCACACCAAGACATGGCCCTCTAGCCAAGTCCATGTGCTTGATTGCAGAGTCCCATACATGAAGATGCTCTCAGAGATCTCGAAGAGTGATGTTGTGTCTCAGATTGTGAAGTCCGTACCTCTGAGATGTTTCTCAGAGCCACAAAAACATCCTCTGAGCCAGGCTCCTTCCTCAGCACAGCTCCAGGCAGGCTTGTGTCTTCAGCAGTGGCTCAAACCAGAGCCACACCCCAATTCCTGGTCCAGGAACTTGACTAATATGGGTGGCATAGGACCCTGCACCCCAGTGCCTCCTAGGCAGGATTGTTTAGAAAGGAGACACTAAGCCACACAAACACACAGACCTGCTCTCTAGGCGATACAAAGAGACACATTTTAAGTTGCTTGTCAAGACAGTAACCATCTTTGCTACTGCCTTTAGGGACCTTGCAGCGTGCAGGCCTGGCCAAAGGAACACTGCAGCCTGGCCTAGGAAACCTGGTTCCATCTCCTGGCTTTAGGAGTGACCACTGGCCTGTGCAAGTCCTCCAATCTAGCTCTGTTCTTAGGACACATGGCTTCCTTGGATCTAGACTTTACCACCCCCCACCTCCCGCCCCCCATCGTGGTCATCCATCTTCCCACAGCCTCTGAGGTCCTGTTACAGGCGATGTCCTATGGTGACAGCAGGGGGCGCACCTCTCCATGTTCCTGGAAGGTTGCCTCCAGTCAAAAGTACTCAGCTAGGACAGCCTTTCTGGATCCTGACAACTGAAAATGCTTCAAAGGGCTGAGTGACCCTGGCTGAATTCTTGACCCCCTGGAAATGCTGCTGAGCACGTTTTTTGTGAAGACTTGTCTCTAAAGAGCATAGATTTTGCTCTTGCCTCTCTTTTGCCTCTTTCCCCACCTTGCTCCCCCTCTCTCCACGTGGTCATGGCTGACCTCTCCTCTCTCTCTCTCTCTCTCTCTCTCTCTCTCTCTCTCTCCCTTTCTCTGCCTCTACTACTCTACTACTCTTTTTTAACTCCCCTCCCCATGCCCTAAATAAACTCTATTCTATGCTAAAAAAAAGAAAAGAAGCATAGATTTTTACAAGCACTTCTGGGACAGATTCTAGAATCCAGAGCTCCCTGAATGGATTCTAGCTTTTGTTCTCATGTTTATTTGAATATGGGGTCTCACTGTGCCAGTTCATCCGGATGACTTTCATCCCATGACCCTCCACCCTCATTGTAGTACACTGCATAGTCAGCTACTATTCCTTACTGGCTTGGGTGGTGTAAGCTGGCAGGTGCATTTTTCCTTCTCAAAATAGGACTTCAGAAGCCTCATTATTTTCAGGCAGAATTCCCCTAATCTGCTGAGCATCAGTTAGCACGGGGCCCTTCTGAGGCTGCATCCTATCCGTCTCTCCAGCCCTAGACCTAAACCTTTTGTTAACCTTGGTGTTGTCTGGGAACTCAGAACCCCTGAGATGGTAATAGCCCACACACTTAAAGGAATAAATGAAGAATTAAAATTTGTATAGCACCAATTACCCCACTTTGTTGTGTTCACTACCACCCTCCTGTCTCCACTGCTAGCCAACAATGTAGGACCCTCCCATGGCTGCAGAGAAATGTCAGGAAGAAAATCTCCCCTCCTCTACTCTCCTTAGACACAAGGATACATAGATGAAGACATTAAAGAGTGATGTTGGCTGGAGAGATGGCTTAGTGGGTAAGAGCACCAACTGTTCTTCCGAAGGTCCTGGGTTCAAATCCCAGCAACCACATGGTAGCTCACCACCCGTGAGGAATCTGATGCCCTCTTCTGGTGCGGCTGAAGACAGCTACAGTGTAATTACTTATAACAATAAATAATTTTTTTTTTTTTTGATACAGGATTTCTCTGTATAGTCCGGGCTGTCCTGGAACTCACTTTGTAGACCAGGCTGGCCCTGAACTCAGAAATCCGCCTGACTCTGCCTCCCAAATGCTGGGATCAAAGGCGTTCGCCACCACGCCCGGCCCTAAATAAATCTTATTATTATTATTATTATTTATTATTATTATTTTTTTTTTTTGGTTTTTCAAGACAGGGTTTCTCAGTATAGCCCTGGCTGTCCTGGAACTCACTCTGTAGACCAGGCTGGCCTCGAACTCAGAAATCCGCCTGCCTCTGCCTCCCGAGTGCTGGGATTAAAGGCGTGCGCCACCACGCCCGGTTAAATAAATCTTAAAAAAAAAAAAAAAAAAAAAAAAAAAAAAGTGATGTTGTGTCTCAGATTATGAAGTCCAAGTCCTCTGAGTTTGAAATCACAGCCTAAGCCATGCTCCTCAGCACAGCTACAGACAACCTTGTGTCTTCAGCAATGGCTCAAACCAGAGCCACGCCCAGATTCCTCATTGTGGTACACTTAAGCTGACCAATAGGAGTGGCGTAGGCCTCCACGCTGCAGTTCCACCTGGCCGTAATTGATTAGAAGCGGGCAAGGAGCTCCTGTGGGAGCACAGTTTAGGGAGACACAAGGCTCCACAAACACACAGAGATGTGCTTTCCTTGGTGGCGCACGCCTTTAATCCCAGCACTCGGGAGGCAGAGGCAGTACGACTTCTGAGTTCGAGGCCAGCCTGGCCTGCAGAGTGAGTTCCAGGACAGCCAGGACTATACAGAGAAACCCTGTCTCGAAAAAACCGAAAAAAAAAAAAGAAAGAAAGAACGTAACCATCCCTACTACTGCCTTTAGGGTCCCTGTAGCTTGCAGATCTTGCTAAGAGGAAAGCTACAGCCAGGCCTAGAAAACCCATGGCTTTTTGAAAATAGTCCTTGGATGTGCCACAGTTTGGGTATAGCCAGGGAGGGCCACGTGGGGCCCACACCCTGAGAAGGGGACGACCCTGAGAAGGGGACGGGAAAAGGGGAAGGTTTACGGGAGGTTGTAGGAGGGGCCAAAGGGAGTGGATAGAGTGGGATGTAAAGTAAATAAATAAAAAGGAAGGAAGAAAAGGTAAAAACTGAGTAAGATCTTTCAATTAGAGGGTAGCCAGATTTTGACTACCATGTCAATACAAAGAATTTATGACAGAGGGCCAGTGCTAGAAGTGGGCAACGTTGAAGACTTCAGGTTAGCACTGGTAGGTGCTAAGGTTTGGTCCTTAAGCAGAAAGGTCAAAGGCAGGGTTTGGTAAGAACACTGTGCCCCAGTGTAGGGGAATGCCAGGGTGGGAAGGTGGGAGGCAGGGGGAGGGAGGATGGGATAGGGGGTTTCCAAAGGGGAGACCTGGGACCTGGAAAGGGGATAACATTTGAAATGTAAATAAAGAAAATATCCACTTTAATCCCAGCACTTGGGAGGCAGAGGCAGGCGAATTTCTGAGTTCGAGGCCAGCCTGGTCTACAGAGTGAGTTCCAGGACAGCCAGGGCTACACAGAAGAACTCTGTCTCGAAAACCAAAAAGAAACAAACAAACAAACAAACAAAACAACAACAACCCCACCAACCAACAAAAGAAAATATCCAATTAAAAAAAGTGGTGGTAGCCGGGCGTGGTGGCGCACGCCTTTAATCCCAGCACTTGGGAGGCAGAGGCAGGCGGATTTCTGAGTTCGAGGCCAGCCTGGTCTACAAAGTGAGTGCCAGGACAGCCAGGGCTACACAGAGAAACCCTGTCTCGAAAAACCAAAACCAAAACAAAAACAAAAAAACAACAAAAAAGTGGTTGTGGTGGGGGCTGGAGAGATGGCTCATCTGTAGTGGAATCGGATGCCCTCTTCTGGTGTGTCTGAAGACAGCAAGAGTGCACTCATATACATTAAATAAATAAATAAATAAATAAATATTTTTTTAAAAAAAAGAGGGCTGGAGAGATTGCTCAGTGGTTAAGAGCACTGACTGCTCTTCCGGAGGTCCTGAGTTCAAATCCCAGCAACCACATGGTGGCTCACAACCATCTGTAACAAGACCTGATGCCCTCTTCTGGTATCTGAAGACAGCTACAGTGTACTTACATACAATAAATAAAATAAATCTAAAAAAAAAAAAAAAAAGAAGAAGTGACATTTGGTCCTCATTTCCCAGATTTGTACCATCAAGCCATCTCTTTCCTTGTATTGAACTCCTTTGGCTTTTGGAGTCAGGGTCTCTCATAAGGCTTTGCCTGGTAGTCTAACTAGCCTCAAACAGTTCCTTACCCCAGATACCCAGATAACCCTTCAAACTGGTGGTCTACCTCCTTCATAGTTACATCCATTATCCATAGGTCCACTGGAAATCTTTCACCTTGGTGGGGGTTTCCAGCTTTTAAGTCTCTCTACATTCTCTCTCTTTTAAAAAAAGATTTATTTTATTTTATTTTATGTATATAAGTACACTGTAGCTGTACAGATGGTTGTGAGCCTTTATGTGGTTGTTGGGAATTGAATTTTAGGACCTCTGCTCGCTCTGGTCAACTCGGCTCACTCAGTCCCTGCTTGCTCCAGCCCAAAGATTTATTTATTATTATATGTAAGTACACGGTAACTTGTCTTCAGACACACCAGAAGAGGGTGTCAGATCTCATTACGGGTGGCTGTGAGCCACCATGTGGTTGTTAGAATTTGAATTCAGGACCTCAGGAAGAGCAGTCTTACTTGCTAAGCCATCTTACCAGCCCTCTACATTCTTTCTTTTTTTTTTTTTTTTTTTTTTGGTTTTTTGAGACAGGGTTTCTCTGTAGCTCTGGCTGTCCTGGAACTCACTTTGTAGACCAGGCTGGCCTTGAACTCAGAAATCCACCTGCCTCTGCCTCCCAAGTGCTGGGATTAAAGGTGTGCGCCACCACGCCCGGCTACATTCTTTCTTGATAGGAATATTTTTTTTTTATGTGCCTCGAGGGGTGGCTCAGAGATTATGAATATTTGCTCCTCTCAAGGACGACCAAATTGGGCTCCACCTCATATCTGCCTCCCTTTGCTTCTCCAGTTCTTGGCTGAAAGGCAGTGCTTAACTAACCCACACTAGTTTTGTAAAGAAAATGCACACCCCTTTGAAATCCACCTTTGATAGTCTGGTGAATGGCTGAATGGGGGAGCTGTAAGGCAACTTCTTCCAATGAAAAGAACATGTTTCTATTCATTCAGTACCTTCCCACCTTCAATGATATATGTGTATTACCAGGGAAATGTTAGTGATTCCCCCCAAACAGACAGGAGCCAATCTGATGCAACTCACAGCAGGGTCTTTATTCTATTCGAGCTAGCTCTGGCCCCTACAGTGTACCACTGTCACACAGGAAGGTTTGGGAGGTGGGGCAAGGCTTTTTAGTAAGCAGCAAGTGGGACATAAGTGTACAAGCATTCAGCTACATAATTGGCCTTTAACATAATTGGCTGGTGCTAGGTGTTCATATCATAAACTTAATTTCTGCTCCCCTCTGCATTGATGGTCATTAGGTAGAAGGTGACTTGTAATCTGGGGGTGCAGGTTTGTTGGGGGAATAACCTGGAAATGCTGGTCTTGTTGAGGGTTGTCTTACTTAGGGTTTTACTGCTGTGAACAGTCACCATGACCAAGGCAAGTCTTATAAAAAACAACATTTGATTGGGGCTGGCTTACAGATTCACAGGTTCAGTCCATTACCATCAAGGCATGGTGCAGGAGGAGCTGAGAATTCTACGTCTTCATCCAAAGGCTGCTAGTGGAAGACTGACTTCCAGGCAACTAGGGTGAGGATCTCATGCCCACACCACAGTAACACACTTACTCCAACCAGGTCACACCTATTCCAACACGGCCACACCTCCAAATGGTGCCACTCCCTGGTCCAAGAATATACAAACCATCACAAGGGTGTAACCTGGAGATGCTGGTCTTATTAGGGTTTGACCTAGAGACTGGTGCGAGGCTTGGGCTTTGTTTGGGGCCAATTTGGAAACTAATGTTAGGTACCACGTTGTTAGTTTACCTCTCTAAACTGGACTCTGAATTTAAAAGCTTTGGCATCTCACACCCCCCCCCTTTTCTCTTGTGACTAGAAGTCCAATCATAGGACTCCCTGAAGTTTCATGAGAATAGTTAACAGGGCTACATCTTTGTGGTGTCCTTGGGGCATATGTAGGGGTCCATCAGTGGGAGATAGAAGGGAGGAAATTCTCCTCCTGCTGGCCAGGGTCTTCTTCAACTGCAAACAAATGTTTGGTGGATCCATGCTGCAACTCTGTAACACAGGGACCCTCTCAGGAAGCTTTAGTGACCCCTGGCAGTGTCTCTTGACTAGGGCCCAATCTCCAGGCTAAAGCTGGTTTTATGACAAACATGAAGTTTAAGCCAAACTCGTTTATGTATCCATTGGACATTCTCAAGATCGTAAAATAACTTCTGTCAGTAGGTGAACCAAACATGACTTTGAAAGGGGTGAGTCCCATCTGGTATGGGGAGTTTTGTACTCTATAAAGGGTGAAGGGTAGAAGAGTCACTCAGTCGCTAAGGTCAATTTAGTTAGGTCTCTTTTTAGGGTTCTATTTATCTTTTCTACCTGTCCTGAACTTTGGGGTCTGTAAGTACAATGAAGTTAACAGTCAAACCTCAGAATATTAGCTAATCTCTAACTTACCTGGGACACAATGTAGGTCCATTGTCAGACCTTATAAGCTTAGAAAAACCATATCTTGGAAGAATTTCTTTTAGTAATTTCTTTGTTACCATCTGCATAGTCTTGTGCTTAGCTGGGAAAGGCTCAGTCCATCCTGAAAAGGTATCTATAAACACTAGCAAATATTTGTTTCTGAATTTTCTTGGGTTTTTGTTTGTTTGTTTGAGACAGGTTTTCTCTGTATAGCCCTGGCTGTCCTGGAACTCACTCTGTAGACCAGGCTGGCCTCGAACTCAGAAATCTGCCTGCCTCTGCCTCCCAAGTGCTGGGATTAAAGGCGCGCGCCACCACCGCCCGACTTTTATTGGTTTTTATCTCCTTGAAGTCAATTAGTCCATGTCCTGATAGACTCCTGGCTTGGTGTTCCAATATTGAGTACAGGGGCTCTTCTCATTGGCAACTGCATTTAGTCAATTGACAGGCCTTATAGTTTTTAACAAGTTCAGCTATTTTTGAGTTGGCATCTCTAATTCTGATGTGGGACTGGTGGGCTAAGTCCTGCATTTTCTGGGGTCCCATGTGCAATGTGTATACTCATTTTTTTAAAAAAGATTTATTTATTTATTATATGTAAGTACACTGTAGCTGTCTTCAGACATTCCAGAAGAGGGAGTCAGATCTCATTACAGACGGTTGTGAGCCACCATGTGGTTGCTGGGATTTGAACTCTGGACCTTCGGAAGAGCAGTCGGGTGCTCTTACCCACTGAGACATCTCACCAGCCCCTCATTTTTTTCTGGTACAGTTAGTTTGTAGTCAGCTGTCCTCTATCATCTCTTACGACACTGAGACATGGGCAGGTTTTCGACCCAGATTACATCTTCTGTTTGGTCAAAGAGTGTGGGGTCTCCTGGGTGTAGTGCAATCAAGAACATGAGGGGCCCAATTTTTAGGGCCACCCACTGGGCTGTCTTGTTGTCCTCTGGGGTGGAGTTTAGTCCTCCCAGCGGCTGTCAGAAGGCCTCTTTCCCTATAAATAGCCCCACAGGTATGAGCAGTAACAAAGGCACATCAGCCATCTTTGTCTCTTGTCTCTCCTCAGCTCTGTCACCTTGGTCAGAGCTGCCAGTTCAGCTTTCTGGGCTGGCATTTCTGCCAGGAGTGGCTCTGCCCATATGATCTTGGTGTTTGAGACTACCACTGCCCCAGCATACCTCTGTCCATCCTGAATGAAGCTGTTGCCATTGGTGAACCATGTTACCTCTGCATCCATCAAGGGAGTATTTTGCTCCCATGGATGTGGACCAAAATGTTTGAGCAATCATGCCGAGGCCCATTGATTGAGGTCATAATCAGGCAGCAGGGCAACTGAAAAATTATCCTAGGGGTATTCAAGAAGAGAGGCTGGGGCTGGAGAAATGGCTCAGCAGTTAAGAGCACTGACGGCTCTTCCAAAGGTCCTGAGTTCAAATCTCAGCAACCACATGGTGGCTCACAACCATCTGTAGTGAGATCTGATGCCCTATTCTGGAGTGTCTGAAGACAGCTACAGTGTGCTTGCATATAATAAATAAATAAATCTTAAAAAAAATAAAAGGCAGCAAAAACATCAGCTAACCTAAGAAGAAAAAGAAGAAGAAGAAGAAGAAGAAGAAGGAGGAGGAGGAGGAGGAGGAGGAGGAGGAGGAGGAGGAGGCGGGTAATGAGTCTCTCATCTTTAACCAGGAGGTCATTGCTGTACTGATGTGTAAACAAGGCAGAGGTCAGCTTCTGGCAGTTGGTAACACACTGGCCATTGGCTGACACCAGGGCCCAGAGTCCCCTGGGTCTAGGGAGGTCACCTGTAGTTGGTAGAGTAAGGCCTTCTTAGTGGAGGCTCATTACTCTTAATTTTGAGGGCCTCTAAGAGATCCTGGGTTTTTATTTTGCCTCTGTTGCCACTAGGAAGTTATTTATAAACTGATGAAATGACTTTATCTTTAGGTTTTAACAAGATAGAATGTTAAACTTTATTAATTATCAACAAAAAAGCTGGTGGGTTTCCCTTATAGGATTACCTTGGGATTAGGGAGGGGCACTTTATATTTTCAGGGTCCCCCTTATCTTCGTCTTCTGAAGCTATCTGTTTTAGGCATCTCCTAAGGTCTTCCGGCTTGGCCATGGCTGCCAATAGGATCTTTGTCAGGTCTTGAGTCTGTTCCGTCTGTCTGTCCTCTTATTTGCAGTCTTTCTTCTATTAAATTCTCTCTCTTCCATTATCACTAAGTCCCTTAGACTCTTTTCTCGTAACCTCTCAATCTTCTGGAGTTTCCTCTTAATATCTGATGCTGCCTGATTAATAAAAGCTGGAGCAACGCCTGCTTAGGCTTCTAGTGATTCAGGGTCTATGGGGCATATTGTTGAAATGTCTCCATGACTCTCTCTTAAAAAGCTGCAAGGTGAGGCAGGCGGATTTCTGAGTTCGAGGCCAGCCTGGTCTATAGAGTGAGTTCCAGGACAGCCAGGGCTACACAGAGAAACCCTGTCTCGAAAAACCAAAAAAAAAAAAAAAAAAAAAAAAAAAAGCTGCCAGGCTTTTATTTTCTCTCTGTCCAAAATCATACACTCTGACCAAATTTGTGGGCCGTCTTGCAGCTGCCTTGAGACCTTCCAGCAGAGCCTGACAGCAGACCAAAACTCTCCTTATTAAAATCCCAGTCTGGGCAAGTAAGGGGGAGGGGCAATCATCAATAACCAGCTTCCTGGCCCCTTCTGTGCTAAAAGGTACACACCTGTAGAAGTGGTAGATGTAGCCTGTCTCATGTTAATATGTCTATCAAAGCCAAAGTCCCTTCATTAAAGTTACCTCGTCAAAGTCACCTTGCAATGAGAAACACAAACACAACATACAAAACCACAAATATAACCTTTCTCTCTATCGGGCAGAAACAAGAAACAGCCAGAAAGTGACACTCACAAAAAAGGCCTCTCAATGACATCCAAAACACAAGTCCAGCCTTTTCTCTCTATCAGGCAGAAGTGAGAAGCAACCAGACAAGTGGTGCGCACACACAAGAAAAGAACCAGATTGGTGGGCGTCCCTGAACCCACCCCCACCCCAGACCGAGACTTGGGACGTCTCCTGGTCCCACCGTAGCCATGGCTCCCAGACATGTCTTTTTTTTTTTTTTTTTTTTGAGACAGGGTTTCTCTGTGTAGCCCTGGCTGTCCTGGAACTCACTCTGTAAACCAGGCTGGCCTCAAACTCATAAATCTGCCTGCCTCTGCCTCCCAAGTGCTGGAATTAAAGGCGTGTACCAGCACGCCCCGGCAGACATATCTGTCTTAACTGAAAATCAGCCATGGAACAAATTCAAAGTCTTGCTCCCAGAAAAATGTAGCATCAATAAGAATCTGTGAACAGGAGACAGCCAGCAACAAAAACAAAACCAGAAAAAGATACAGCATGCAGTAACAAGAACCAACCAGAAGGTGGCACTCACACACATGACACCCTCCACCGATGTTTACTCACACCTGGAAAAATTACCGTGGCAACACAAATCATTTATCTAGTTTTCGCTCTACTCTGTAGATCTCACAGAAAGTTTGTAACACTCAGACAAAATAGCCACCACACAAATCACAAGTTTTTGCTGCACTTCAGTGCAAGTACTCATCTGCTCAGACCATATTGAAAACTTTTGGGGGCCGGAGATATGGCTCAGAGGTTAAGAACACCTACTGCTTTTCCAGAGGTTCCTGAGTTCAGGTCCCAGCAGCCACATGGTGGCTCACAACCATCCGTAGTGACATCTCCTGGTGTGTCTGAAGACAGCTACAGTGTACTTACATATTAAAAATAAATAAATAAATAAATAAATCTTAAAAAAAAAAAGAAAAGAAAACTTTTGACACTCAGACATTCCTTAGCACTGCTCAAATCTAGAAGAATTACCATGGTAACACAAACCACCAGGTTCCACACAAATAAATCATGTGAGCCCGGCTGGAAGAGTTACCGCATTTACCTTTACACAGCTTGCTTCTCTTGCACTCTGCAGATTTCACAGAAAGCTCAGACAGGCGAAAAGCAGGAAGTTAAACACAGACAGTATTAGAAACATAAAAACACAAATACCTAGACCAATTGTGCTGGCTTCAAGACCCTCCGGAAAGTCTTGTGTGTGTCATGGGGAACTTCCCAGCTAACACAGCAAAATGTAGTGCCAAGGAAATGTTAGTGTTCCTCCAAAACCAGACGAGAGCCGATCTGATGCAACTCACAGCAGGGTCTTTATTCTATTCTAGCTAGCTCACCTCACCTGTCATTCAGGACAGAGAGTTTTGGTGGTGGAGGAGCCCTAAATATCTTTTTGCTTTATAGTAAGCATCAAGTGGAGGGTAAGTGTGCAAGCATCTAATTGGAAAGTTACTGTGGCCTTTAACATAATTGGCTGGTGCTAGGAGTCATACCAGCTCCCCTCTGGATTGGTGGTCATTAGGCAGGGGGTGGACTTGTACCCTGGGGATAATAATAATGATAATAATAATAATAATAATAATAATAATAGTAATAAATAACCTGGGGGAATAACCTGGAGATGCTGGTCTTGTTAGGGATTAGCCTAGAGACTGGAGCTAGGCTTGGGTTTTGTTGGGATGGGGGCAACTTGGAAACTAATGCTAGGTACCACCCTGTTAGTTTACCTGAGTTCAAACTTAGGTCAGGTTCTCTAGAATGGAGTCTGAACTTAAAAGATTAGGCCTCTCAATACATATTTAAGAGTGTTTCATAGTACTTTGGGAGGCAGAGGCAGGCGGATTTCTGAGTTCGAGGCCAGTCTGGTCTACAGAGTGAGATCCAGGACAGCCAGGGCTATACAGAGAAACCCTGTCTCGAAAAAACAAAAAACACTGTCTCAAAAAAACAAAAAACAAACAAAAAAAAACCAAAATAGAACAACAAAAAAAGAGTGTTTCATAGTACACACAAGTAGGCTTGTCTTCATAGCTGAATTCCTGGGATCTCAGGTATGTGCTAGGTCCATCCAGATTAATTACAGTTCTTTTTTTCTTTTTTCTTTTCTTTTTGTTTTTCGAGTCAGGGTTTCTCTGTGTATCCCTGGCTGTCCTGGAACTCACTCTGTAGACCAGGCTGGTCTTGAGCTCAGAAATCTGCCTGCCTCTGCCTCCCGAGTGCTGGGACTAAAGGCGTGCGCCACCATGCCCAGCTAATTACAGTTCTTGGACTAACCAACTCACCAATTTATGGAGGGAATGTCCGTGTCTTTGTCCATTACATTGAAAGTCACACCTTTGACAGTCCCACCCTAACAGATGAAGAGAATTTGCCTTCAAACCACCCTATCATGGGGTAAACACATTAGCAAAGCTGAAGTCAGCTGAGTGTCATGGAAAACATTACATAGGGTCTAATGTAGCTCACTGACACAGACCTCTCACAGTATTGTGGAGATTGATGCCCAGGGAACTGTACCTCATCCAAGAAACTTCTCAGAAGGTAAAAGGGCTTCCGGCTTCACCTGCTAATGACCTGACTTCAATCCCTAATAGCCACAACCAAAGAACCAATTCCATGTTGTCTTCCGAGCTCTACACATAATGCACACACGCACGCACGCACGCACGCACGCACGCGCTCGCGCAACGCAACATGAATTTACGTTTTTTTTTCTTTTTTCTTTTTCAAGATTTTATTTATTTTATTTATATGGGTATACTGTAGCTGTCTTCAGACACACCACAAATGGGCGTCAGATCAGATCTCATGACAGATGGTTGTGGGCCATGATATGGTTGCTGGGAATTGAATCCAGGATCTCTGGAAGAGCAGTCAGTACCATTTTTTAAAATTTAATCTAGCCGGGCGTGGTGGCGCACGCCTTTGATCCCAGCACTCAGGAGGCAGAGGCAGGCGGATTTCTGAGTTCAAGGCCAGCCTGGTCTACAAAGTGAGTTCCAGGACAGCCAGGCCTATACAGAGAAACCCTGTCTCGAAAAACCAAAAAAAAAAAAAAAATTTTAATCTAATTTTTTTTTTTTTTAAAGAGGTACTATTATTTATTATAGCCATGGAGACCCACCTAGAGATGCAGACAACCGCATCCACCTTCCCTCAGGGGACAGATACACTACTGTACTTGTCATGTAAGTCAGCTACATTGTCACTGGACACCCGGATCCAGCCATCCTCCCGCACGTGGTAGAGGTTGACTGCCCCTCCGGAGTAGGCATCTCTGTAGGTGGCTTGTTAGATGGCTCGGCGGGCCAGATCATAGGCCTCCTCCACTTTCAGGTCATAGGAGTAGCCTCGATCCATAACGCCGTAAGCATACACGGAGCCAGAGCCCACTGAGAAGGCGGTCCCAGAGATCCTGTTCCCCTCGCTGTCTACGTAGTAGAGGCCAGGGCCTCTCTTATCCCAGCCACAGATCATGGTGCCCATGGACAGCCCCATGCCTTTGTACTGATACACCATGTTAGCGAGCAGTTTAGAGGCTGCTGCGACCGAGATGCGTTCCTTTTTGCGAAGCTCATAGATTCGACACTGCCGAGCCAACAACCGCTCCCAGAAGCTGCAATCCGCTGCACCCCCAGCCATGGTACCCAGAAGATACGGGTTGATCTCTATTACTTTCTTCACCGTCTGGGAAGCAATATAAGCACCTGCTGTGGCCCGGGAATCCGCTGCAACAATGACTCCATGGAGAAACTTGAAGGCCAGGGTGGTGGTTCCGTGAAGCATTTCGATTCGCGGCTCCTCCGGGACGCCCCAGCTCGGCGCGGCTAGGCTCAGCCCATCACTAGGACTCCCCGGACCCAAGTCCAGCAGATCTGCACCACCTCCGAGCCCAAAAAACCCGTGCTGATTCACCGGCATCGGCCGCTGCAACACGCTAGCCAGTGCCATGTTTAGCAAGGGCAACAGGAACTGCCTCCGACTGGCAACGTCGCGACGTCACAACTTCACGTCCAGCTCTAATTTTATTTTTTAAATTTAAAAACATGTTTATTATATCTTAATTTTCAGTCAGTACTCTTAACCACTGAGTCACCATCTCTGCAGCCTGAATTTACAACTGTGCATGGTAGCATGTGCTACCCATTACTTGAGATGTCAGGGACAGGAAGACAGCTTCCAGTGTGAGGCTAGTCATGTCTCCATAATCAATCTATACATCGACAAATATAATACCAGGCCCACTTGCACACAGACCTGTAGTCCTAGCCCTTAAGAGGTGCGAATTGGTAAACCAGGTATTCAGGACTAGTCTTTGTTGCACAGTGAATGAGGACAAGCCACATTACATGTAAGGCCCTTGGGTCCCTCCCCAGCACTGAGAAAAAAAAAAAAAGCAAATATCTGAGGGGGAATTGGAGATTTGAGAAGAGTCCTCAAAGCAAGGCTGAAGTCTGAAGGAAGTGTCCCTTGGAGCTATGAGCAGGGATGGAGGGAGTACTCACCCTTAGAGTTCCAGAGAGAAATCACAACTTCAGGCAAACAGGAAGGATGCTCTTCTGGGTGCTGTTTCTTTTCTGTGCCTCCAGCCCATTCCCAGCTATAAACCTTGAATGGTTGATGACTGGACACTCATTCTAACCCTCTAGGCTTGGATGTCAGCCCCTTTCTCTGGATTTCATTTTCCTGTGATTCCATGAGTTTATTTAGCCTTTTAGCTTAAAAAAATGTACATTTATGAACGCTAAGGGTGCATTGGAAAGTATTCATAAATACAAGGAATTAAGTGATACCTTCACTTTCCAGGATAATCAGTCTCTTCTCTCATGGAGAATATAAAAATATCAACACAAAGCCAGGCATGGTGGTGCATACCTTTAATGCCAGTACTTGGGAGGCAGAGGCAGGTGGATCTGTGAGTCCGAGGTTTTCAGGAGAAACCCTGTCTTGAAAACAAAGCAAAACAAAACAAAACAAAACACAATGATAATAAAATAAAGCTATTAACACATACTAGGGAATGTGGAGTCACATGGAACCACAAAGTTCCAGTCCTGTGGCTTCACAGGGCAAAGATGGCCGGGGAGAAAAACTACAAATAAACAAATGAATGAATGAATGAATGAATGAATACCTAAGGGTGGAAGCAGGGAGGACAATGGCTCCATGGATGTTGTGCCTGCCTGACATTCACAAGGCATTGGACTTAAAATCCTATTTAAAATCATAATGAGGGCTGGAGAGATGGCTCAGCAGTTAAGAACACCAACTGCTCTTCCAGAGGTCCTGAGTTCAATTCCCAGCAACCATATGGTGGCTTACAACCATCTGTAATGGGGTTTGTTACCCTCTTCTGGGGTGCATGAAGACAGTGACAGTTTACTCATATACATAAATAAGCCTTTTTTTTTTTTTTTTTTTTAAAGAAGCCGGGCGTGGTGGCGCACTCCTTTAATCCCAGAACTCAGGAGGCAGAGGCAGCGGATTTCTGACTTCGAGGCCAGCCTGGTCTACAAAGTGAGTTCCAGGACAGCCAGGGTTATACAGAGAAACAGTAAAAACATAATGAACCAGTAGTAGTGTCTAAACCTGTAACCCTAGCACTGTGGAGGATCAAAGTTTCAAGGTTATCCTCAGATTCATTGTGAATTCAAGGCCAGCCCCCTTCTCTGCAAAAAAAAAAGGAAAAAAAAGATGTAATATATACATTACTTTAATTTTATAATAATATAATACTTTTATTCATTTTACATCCCACTCACTGCCTCATACCAGTCATCTTCTCTCATAATTCTTCCCTCATCCCCTTCCCATTCTTCTCTGAGTGAATGGGGGCTCCCCTGGTTATCCTCCTTACCCTGGCTCATCAAGTCTCTGTGAGGCTAGGCAGAAGGGATATAATTTTGTTTTGAGACAAGGTGACCTTGAACTCCTGATCCTTCTGCCTGCACTGCCCTTATACTGGGGTTACAGGGCAGTGCCATCAGATATTCAGGTTTATTTCTAGATAATTCACTGTGTGCTCCCAGCTCACCTGGAATTCGGACATTAAATTCTGCCTCAGCAGGTAAAAGCTGCATCGTGAGGTGTGTATGGCCTTGCTCCATGTGTTTGAAACAGGGACTTGTAGTACTTCAATTGCTCGGTTTTGAGAATACGAAGTCAGGATATAAAAATAAATCTCACCTTGAGCTAGATACAGGCATTGGGAGAGATCCTAAGTTAATGATCCTGCCGATTATTCCAAGTTTATTGCCGGTCTCACCCTGCCTCATTCTAAGGCTCTCTACCTGCCCGTAGGCCTCTTTCCTGGAGACACAGTTCCTTCTCCAAAAACTCGGAATGAGACCTTGGATCACTTCCTTCAGTAGCTGGATTTCAACTTAAACTGTCCTCTAGAATCGAGAATGTTTCCCATTGCTTCCCTTACCTCACCTGTCAGGTGCGACCCGGTTGCTAACTCACGATTTCCTGTCACAGTCTTGGCTGCGGGAGAAGTCAACCTGAATAATGCCGCCCTGGCTTTCTAGCAGATGGTGCTTCTCTCTCTCTCTCTCTCTCTCTCTCTCTCTCTCTCTCTCTCTCTCTCTCTCCAGCCCCCCTAGATTAAAGTCTTACCATTATGCTATACCCAAAATTTATTATTATTTTACCTACATGTTCTTTTGAGTAGTAGTCTTAGTATTCAGAATGTAGAGACAGGGGCTGGAAAGATGGCTCAGCAGTCAAGAGCACTGACTTCTCTTCTGAAGTTCTTGAGTTCAAATCCCAGCAACCACATGGTGGCTCACAACCATCCTTAACAAGATTTGATGCCCTCTTCTGCTGTGTCTGAAGACAGCTACAGTGTACTTAGATATAATAATAAATAAATCTTAAAAAAAAAAAAGAAAGAATGTAGAGGCAGATGAACTCTTGATGCCTCCAACCCCTTTCGGCCCAAACCACCCAAAACAGCAACAAAACTACCAGTCTGGGTGTGGCATAACACTCTAGGATACAGATGAGCCACCTCTGGGTTTGGTGCTTCTGTGTGTGTGTTGTGTGTGGTGCATTGGAGATCGGACCCTGGCCTCTTTCTAGGCAAGCCACCAAGTCCCAGCCCGTTAATGCTTATTCTATTTTGAGCCAGTATCTGCCTAACTTTCCCAGACTGAACTTAAATTTGGTCTCATCCTGTCTTAGCCTCAGGATCTATAATCCTGAGACCAAAATTGAAGGTCATTTTTAGGTAAATAGGGAGTCCCACACCAGCCCAAGCTACATGAGACTTTATTTTAGGCACAAAGTTTACCCTAGTCTGCAGAAGCACACAGAGATAAGCCTTTATCCTGAGCCTATATCCTAAGGCAGAGAATACAAAGACTTGAGTAAATACAAGCTATGGTATTACTGTTTGGATGTGATGGAGGGCATGTGGCATCATTTTTTGGGAGAGTTAATAAATGCAGGAGGCTCCAACCCAGTTTGTTCAATGCCTTGGTAGAGCCCAAATGTAAGACTTAGAAAGCCCTTGTCTGGTATTTCTAATCAAGGTTAGGGAGGGAGATTCCTAGTTGCACCCCTGTCTTTAATTTTTATTAAAGCAAAATGCATATGTCTGTTTGTGTGCTCAACGGATAAGGTGAGAAGGTGAGGGGCATCTCTAGGATGAGACAGAGATCTGGGATAATGGAGGTGCCCAAAAATCAATGGGGGTGACCTTAGCTGTGACTCACAACATTGGAGATATGGAACCTGAAGAGGCCACTTCCTGGAGCCAGCCAGGAACCCCAGTGGAGCAATAGAGACACCAACCCACCCACAAAACTTTCAATCCAAATTTTATCCTGTCTTCAAGAAATGCAGGCCATGGGGATGGAGCAGTGCCCGAGGGAAAGGTCAAGTAATAACTGGCCAACCTGAGACCCATTCCATGGGCAAGCACCAATCCGGACAACTATTAATGATACTCTGTTATGCTTGCAGACTCGAGCATGTTATCCTCTGAGAGATTCCACCCAGTGGCTGACTCAGACAGATGCAGATACCCATAGCCAAACAGTGGATGGAGCTTGGGGACTCTTATGGAAGAATAGGAGGAAGGATTTCGGGGGCTGAAAGGGATAGGAACTCCACAAGAAAACCAACAAAATCAACTAATCTGGACCCTTGAGGCTCTCAGAGTCTGAACCACCAACCAAAGATCATACAGGGACTGGGCCTAGGCCTCCCTACACATATGTAGCAGATGGGCAGCTTGGTCTTCATGTAGGTCCAGAACAACTGGAGCAGGGCTATCCCAAAGGCTGTTGTCTGTATATGTGATATATTCTTCTAGCTAGGCTGCCTTGTCTTGCCTCAGTGGCCACACAAAGACTTGAAGTGCCAGGATGGGGGAGATACCCAGTGCCCCCCTGCCCTGCTCAGAGGAGAACCATGAGTAGGGGTAGGGTTGTGAGAGGAGAACCATGAGTGGATGTAAAGTGAATAAGTAAAAAATGAATTAAATGAAAACGAAACAGTGTCAGGGATTGGCGCTTGCCTATGGGATGGGTCTCTACTTGGGCCAGTTATTGCTTGGCCATTCTCTCAGGTCTTCAGGTAGGTCCTGAACAACTGGTTCGAGGGCTATTCCTAAAGCTGTTGCCTGTCTGTGGAATACAGTTCTCTGTCTCATCTGCCTTGTCTGACCTCAGTAGGAGAAGAAACTAACACCTAGCCCTGCAGAGACTTGATGTGCTGGGAGGAACCATGGGGGTGGTGATGGGAGGATCAGGAAGGGGGACACTGAATGGGTTGTAAAGTGAATTAAAAAAAAAAATCAGGCAACTGAACTGGTGCCTCAAATGGTTAAGTGCCTTGAGAGGAAGAAACATCTCAAGACAAAGAGGCTAGAGACACTTATTTTTATTGCTCTAAATCAGTTTTAACTAACACTTTCAAGAATTCCTGAAGTGGGGGGGGGAGAGTATGGGGGACTTTTGGGATATCATTGGAAATGTAATTGAGGAAAATATGTAATAAAAAATATTAAAAAAAGAACTCCTCTTCCTCTTCCAAATCAATCAACTCCTCTGGGCTGGGGCGATGGCTCAGGAAGTAAAGGCACTTGTTAATCCCGACAACCTGAGCTCCAACACTAAGGTGACTTGTAGAAGCTGTCATTTGACTTCCCACATGGGTGCCTTAGCAAGAGCACTAAGGCACAAAATAAATAAATGTAATTAAAAACAAAACAGTTAAGTCTAGTTCTCAGGTATTCACCAGCTTATTACTTAGTCTTTTTTTTAAAGTAGACTTTAGCAGGGCTCCATGGTGGTGCACATCTTTAATTCCAGCATTTGAGAGATAGTGGCATGGGGACCTCTGTGAGTTTAAGGCCAGTCTGGTCTGGGTTAACTGCATAAAGGAACCCTGTCTCAAACAAACAAACAAACAAACAAACAAACAAACAACATGCACACATACAAATAAAAATTTTGGCTTTATTTAAATTTTAGTTTAAAAAAATTGTGTGTGGTTGTTTCTCTTGAACATGTCTGTCTGTGTACCATGTTTATGTAGTGCCAGAGAAGGTGTTGGGTCTCTAGGACTGGAGTTACACATGGTTGTAAGCCACTGTATGTGGATGCTGGGAATTAAACCTGCGTCCTTTGGAAACACAGCTAGTGTCCTTAACCATTGTTCTTAGTCTTTGTTAGTTGATTAAACTCAAAAGAACGAAAAAGCACCATCAGAATCAAAACAGAGTCTAGGGCTCTGTACTCTTATCAAAATACTTTCGGAGACAGGGTCTCACTCTGTAGCTCTGTCTCTCCTAGAACTTGCTGTGTAGATGATGAGGCTGACCTCATACAGATATCTGCCTGCCACTGCCTCCTGTGTGCTTGAATTAAAGGAATGTACTAACAAGCCTGTCCCTCTCTCCTTGAGATGGTCTCATACAGTATCCCAGACTAGCCTTGGACTCTTCATCCCCTTGCCTTGGCCTCTTTAATTGTTGGGAGTTTAGGCAGCCTCTGATGGAGTCCTTAAGTTTAGTTTTTGGAGATCTAAGAATGAAGAGATGTGGCTTAGCTGATAGGACAATTGCCTAGCATGTATGAAACTCTGAGTTTGATTCCTAGTGCCCCACAAACAGGGTATGTTGGTCAACCTGGCCTATGTGAAACTCATATAATAAAATAATAAAAGCAAGGGCAGAGGGAGTTAAGTAGCACTGGTTGCTCTACCTGGGGTATGGAGTTCAATTCCCATCAACCATATAATGATTTACAGCTATCTATAATGGGATTTTGTACTCTTTTCTGGCAAGTAGGCATACATGTAGACAGAGTACAAACATAAATAAATTTAAAATATAATAAAAGAGGGGGAAATTATATAAGCAATAAAGTTAAAGAGACCCTTGTTGAGAGATTTGCACCCACATGGTGGCTTACAACCATCTCTAACTGTAGTTCAGAGGATCTTATGCCCACTTCTGTCCTCTGCAGGTGCCAGGCATATATGTGGTGCACAGACATACACGCAGGCAAAACACTCATACATGTAAAATAAAATCTATTTTTTTTAAGTGATACCCTTACTTAGACTGTACCAGCCACTGCCCTTCCTTGTTGAAATCCTAATAACCATTTTGATTTATTTTTAAAAATTGCATTTATTTATCTGTTCATTTAGTGTGTGTGTGTTTAGGGCATGTGTTGTGAGGAGTATGAAGAGGATAACTTGTAAGAATTGGTTATTTTTATTTATTGATTTATCTATTTTATTTCAAGTGTGTGTTGCCTGCCTGTATTTATGTGCACTGAGAGTGCTTGGTCCTCACTCACAGAGGTCAGAAGAGCGCAGTGGACCCCTTGAACTGGAGTTAGGCATGACTGAGAACCCATGTGGGTGCTTGGAATCGAACCCAGGTCCTCTGCAAGAGCAACAAGTACTTTTATTTAGTTTTCTTTTTTTCTTTTTTCTTTTCTTTTCTTTTTTTTTTGGTTTTTCGAGTCAGGGTTTCTGCCTCGAACTCAGAAATCCCCCTGCCTCTGCCTCCCAAGTGCTGGGATTAAAGGTGCGCGCCACCACGCCGGGCTAACAAGTACTTTTAATCTCAGTCTTCTCTATAGTCCTGGGAGTTGGTTTTTTTCCTGTCACCCTGAAGGTCCTGGAGAACCAAACTCAAGGTCAGACATCTTGGGCTCTTGCCCAGCCTGATAAATGCAGTTTTCACCCCTCATAAAAGAATCTTCTGGGCTGGAGAGATGGCTCAGCAGTTAAGAGCACTGACTGCTCTTCCAGAGGTCCTGAGATCAAATCCCAGCAACCACATGGTGGCTCACAACCATCTGTAACAAGATCTGGCGCCCTCTTCTGGAGTGTCTGAAGACAGCTACAGTGTACTTACATATAATAATAAATAAATATTTAAAAAAAAAAAAAAGAATCTCCTGGGGGCTGGTGAGATGGCTCAGTGGTTAAGAGCACCGACTGCTCTTCCAAAGGTCCTGAGTTCAAATCCCAGCAACCACATGATGGCTCACAACCATCTGTAATGAAAAAGAATCTTCTTTTGCCCGGCGTGGTGGCGCACGCCTTTAATCCCAGCACTTGGGAGGCCGAGGCAGGTGGATTTCTGAGTTTGAGGCCAGTCTGGTCTACAAAGTGAGTACCAGGACAGCCAGGGCTACACAGAAAAACCCTGTCTCGAAAAACAAAAACAAAAACAAACAAACAAAAAAAGAAATAATCTTTTTTTTTTGCAACAGAAATTGTTAACTTTTAAGTCAAGTGTGGTGGTACATACCTGCTATCCCAGTTTTTGGGAAATGGAGGCCGGAGGATCAGGCGTTCAAGGCTGTCTTCAGCTAGAAGAGTTCAAGGCCAGCAGCGAACACTGTTTTTTTTTTAAACATCTTTTTTTAAAGTTTTTTTTTTTAAGATTTATTTATTATTTAAGTAAGTCCACTGTAGCTGTCTTCAGACACTCCAGAAGAGGGAGTCAGATCTCGTTACGGATGGTTGTGAGCCACCATGTGGTTGCTGGGATTTGAACTCCGGACCTTCGGAAGAGCAGTCGGGTGCTCTTACCTGCTGAGCCATCTCACCAGCCCGCGAACACTGTTTTAAGAAAGAAATGAGAAGGGCTGGCAAGATGGCTCAGCAGTTAAGTGCACTGGCTGCTCTTCCAGAGGTCCCGAGTGCAAGTTCGAGCAACCACATGGTGCCTTACAACCATCTGTAATGTGATCTGATGCCCTCTTCTGGCGTGCAGGTGTACATGCAGATAGAGCGTTCATACAAATACAATTAAAGAATGAAGTGGGGGAGAGGTGCTCGATAGAGGCTTACTTCTAAGTAACTCTAACTGCGCTGATGGAGGGGCTGGGCTCAGTGCCTACAGCCATCTGTGATTTGACTCCCTTCTCTGGCCTCCTTAGTCTTCATGAATGTGGTGGTGTGTAGACATCATGGAGGCAAAATTTCTACACACACACACACACACACACACACACACACACACCCCACTCAAAAGTGGGAGTCAAAAGTCAGGTGGCTCTCTGAGTTTGAGGCCAGGCTGGTCTACACAGTGAGTCCCGGAGCACCCAGGGCTACACAGAGAAACTGGAAAAACCAAACAACAACAATAAAACAGAACAAAAATCCCAAAACCCCAAACAAAATCAGAGTCTGGGGAGGTGGCTCATGGGATAACAGGGACTTGTGTGTGGTATCTGGAACACAAATAGTGTGGAGAGAGAGGACAGAGTCCTGAAAATTTTGACTTTCACATACATGCACTATCCCCGTGAAAAACTAAAACTGTAAAAAAAATTAACAAACAAACAAAACCCATCAAAACAACAACAAAATAAACTGAAGCTAAAGCCCAGACTGGGGGGACTTTGAAGATCCGGACTCTTAAATTCAGGGTGACTGACAGGGTATGGTGGCACATACCTTTAATCCCAGAACCCTGGAGGCAGAGACAAGCAGCTCTCTGAGTTTAAGGCCACCCTGGTCTACAGAACAGGTTCCAGGACAGCCAGAGCTACAGAGAAACAAATAAAACAAAAAAATCAAAACAAAGCAAAATTCAGGTCTTCAAACTTGACACCTTTATCTGCTGAGTTATCTTGCTAGCCTTATGTAAGTTTAAATATAGGTATTTTTATTTTGGGAGGTCACAGTGTCAGAATTCCCCTAGAGCTGGAGTTCCAGGTTGTTTTGAGCTCACGTGGGTGCTGGGAATTGAACTCAGATCTTCCAGATGAAGGACCAGCCCTCCTAACTACAGAGCCATCTCTACAGCCCCATTTATTTGTTATTATTACATCTTAGTTTTTTTCTATTGGTTATTTAATTTATTTATTTACTTTTCTTTTATTGGATATTTCTTTATTTATATTTCTAATGTTATCCCCTTTCTCGGTTTCCCCTCTGGAAACCCCCTATCCCAACCCCTCCCCCTGAGTGTGTGCTTCTATGAGTGTGCTCCCCCCCCACTCCTACCCCACTGTCTTGGTATTCCCCTACACTGGGGGCATGGAGCCTTCACAGGACCAAGGGCCTCCCCTCCCATTGATGTCCAACAAGGCTACCCTCTGCTACATATGCAGTTGGAGCTGGATCCTTCCATGTGTATTCTTTGGTTGGTGGTTTAGTCCCTGGGAGCAAGGTGGGTGGGGGTTGGTTGATATTGTTGTTCTTCCTATGGGTTGCAAACCCTTTCAGCTCCTTCAGTCCTACATCTTAGTTTTTTTTTTTTTTTTAAGATTTATTTATTATATATAAATACACTGTAGCCGGGCGTGGTGGCGCACGCCTTTAATCCCAGCACTCGGGAAGCAGAGGTAGGTGGATTTCTGAGTTCGAGGCCAGCCTGGTCTACAAAGTGAGTTCCAGGATAGCCAGGGCTACACAGAGAAACCCTGTCTCGAAAAAAACAAAAAACAAAAAACAAAACTCTTACACGCTTTCGCGACCGGCCAGGAAAGACGCAACAAACCAGAATCTTCTGCGGCAAAACTTTATTGCCTACATCTTCAGGAGCAAGAGTGCAAAACCCATTTGTTTACCACTTAGAACACAGCTGTCAGCGCCATCTTGTAATGGCGAATGTGGGGGCGGCTTCCCACACAAAACAACAACAACAAAAAAATAAATACACTGTAGCTGTCTTTAGACACACCAGAAGAGAGGGGCATCAGATCTCATTATAGATGGCTATGAGCCACCATGTGGTTGCTGGGATTTGAACTCAGGACCTCTGGAAGAACAGTCAGTGCTCTTACCTGCTGAGCCATCTCTCCAGCCCAAGAAATTTTTTTATTTTTTTTTTATTTTTTTTTTTTTTGGTTTTTCAAGACAGAGTTTCTCTGTGTAGCCCTGGCTGTCCTGGAACTCACTCTGTAGCCCAGGCTGGCCTTGAACTCAGAAATCTGCCTGCCTCTGCCTCCCAAGTACTGGGATTAAAGGCCTGTGCCACCATGCCCAGCCATTTTAGGGCTTCTGTTTGTTTGCTTTTGGTTTTTGTTTCTGTATTCTCCTGACAGGATCTCACTACTGAACCCAGGCTATCTCACAACTTGATATGTAGACCAAGCTAGTCTCAAACTCACAGAGATCTCTTTGCCTCTGCCTCTGCCTAAGTGCTGGATCCCAGGAGTGCACTGGAGCACCAGGTTCTCTAGCCCTGTTTGTTTACTTTTGAGACATAATCTAGCCTGGTGTGCTGGTGCATTCCTTTAATTCCAGTGCTTGGGAGGTGCATATTCCCAAATTTAAGGCCAGGCCAGTCTACATAGTGAGTTCCAGGACAAACAAGACTCCATACATAGTGAGACTTTGTCTCAAAAAAACAAAACAAAACAAAACAAACAAACAAACAAACAAACAAACAAACAAAAAAAACAGAGAAGAGAACAGGGTCTCAACTATGTAGCCAGGGCTACTTGCCAGCCTGAACCTCACTATGGAGCTGAGGCCAAGCTAGTCTCAAATTCACAGAAATCTGTTTGAATCAGCTTCCGGAATGCTGATTTAAAGGCATGTTTTTTTTTTTTTTTTTTTTTTTTTTTGTTGTTGTTGTTGTTGTTTTTTGACACAGGGTTTCTCTGTGTAGCCCTGGCTGTCCTGGTACTGACTTTCTATACCAGGCTGGCCTCGAACTCAGAAATCTACCTGCCTTTCCCTCCCAAGTGTTGGGATTAAAGGCGTGCGCCACCACACCCTGCCCATATATATATTTTTTAAAGTCTTATTTTTCTACATTATGTGTATGTGTATGTGTGTGTGGGGGGTATATATAGTACTATTCATGCATGTACTCACAGAAGCCAGAGGCATCAGATCCACTGGAGTTTGAGTGATAGAATTTCAAGTGGCCAGGAATGGATGCTGGAAACAGAAACTCCATCCACTGGTAGAGTAGCAATTATCACCGAGCCAACCCTCCAGTTCTGTAGTATTATTACTTTAATTGTAATTTTAAAAGTGCAAAGGTGCTTCTAATCCCAGTTATCTGGAAGCAGAGGCAGGTGTCCACCTGTGAGTTTCTGTGAGTTTGAAGTCAGCCTGGTCTTTACAAAGGGAGACACTAACTCAATGAGAGAGAGAGAGAGAGAGAGAGAGAGAGAGAGAGAGAGAGAGAGAGAGAGAGAGAGAGAGAGAAAGAGAGAGAGAGAGACAAAGAGAGAGATAGAGACAGAGAGACAGAGAGAGACAGAAACAGAGAGAGACAGAGACAGAGAGGGAATCTCCAGAACTAGGGGAAAGGTCTTTAGGACAGATGAGCTGTCAGCTGTCCCTCCCTGTTGGTCCCCACCCTACCCGCCAGGCACATTTCCGGTGGCTACTTGAATGCTGTGGGTCCTACCTCCTCCTACCTTAAAGAATTTTCAGCTTCTGTGCAGCACAGATCTGGAGCTCTGCCCCAGGAACACATCCAGCACTCCAGGATTTCATCCAGTGTCTGGTAAGTCACTTGGAAGACTGTTTCATATCGCTTTGTTGTAGGTGGAAGGGCTTATAAATGTGTGTGACAAGGAGTTTAAGGATTGTATGATAAAGGAAAGAAAACTTTAATTGTGTATGAGTTTGTATATACATGAGCACATGGATCCTGTAGTGTACAACCTGCTTGGCTGAGTTTTGAACTCATGTTGTCTGTCTGTCATGATGGCAACTGCCTTTGTTACTGATCCATCCTACAGGCCCAAGATGGTGCTTTTTTGAAACAGGGTCTCACTATGTAGCTCTGACTGGCCTGGAAGTCTCCATGTGGACCAGGCTGCCTTGCCGTCTTAGAACTCACTGTAGCTATGTTCCTGTTGGGATACCAGGAGTGTACTACTATTTCCTCTGTTTTTGGTTTTGTTGTTATTATTGGGTTTTGTTTTTGACTTTTATTTTCAGTTTCTGGCTCTACTTTATCCCCTGGGGCCATGTCTAGAGATATTAAGAAATTCTCTTTCTCAAGGTGAGTCACAGAAATCCTGCTCCAAATTTGGAAGGAAGGAATGTTGCATTGAGAGTGAGAGGCCTAGGAATCTAAACAGACAAGCCTTTCTGGTTACCCTCAAAAGCATTACTCCCCAAGGGTGGGTTAAAAGGGCTTTTGGAAGCAGTCTTAGAGCCAGGCAGGAAGGTAAACAGACAAATTCAGGTGCCTGGGAGAACAGCAGGCCCAAATTGGGCCCTGAGCTCAGGGATCCACCCAGACTTGATTCTGCTCTCTAGTTACCCGTTTGCTATCCTTTAAAAAACCGAGTCCATCCACTTACTTACTTTGATATCTTTTGGTTTTTACTAAGTGTATACATACCAGGAGGGTGGGGAACTGGTTCATAGGCCACCTTGGGATCATTTCTTTTTCTTTTTGTTTTTTCTGCCTCAGCCTCTTGAATGCAGGGATTATAGGCTAGCGACATGATATTTGTCTAAATGTCATTTATTCATTTTAGTTTATTTACTTTTCTAAAGACAGGGTCTCAGTCTGCAGGGTCCCAGGGTAACCTCAGACTCTTGGCAACTGTTTATGCCAATCTCCTGAGTTTTGGGATTTCAGCCCAAATGTCCCTTATAACAAACCAGACCAGGTTATGGGGATTCAGCTCAGTTGACAGGAGTGCTTGGCTACTGTGGAAACCCTGATTTGATCTCTAGCACTACTTAAACCCACTGAGGCTGTGTACACCTCTACATATCCCCAACATTTGGGAGGTGAAGGAATCCCCATGGAGGATCACATGGTGAAGTCATTTTAACCTAGTGGGTTTGAGCTCAGGCTGAGCAACATGAGATTCTGTCTCAAATAAAATAAAATAAAATAAAATAAAATAAAAGGAAATGAAATAAAATAAAATAAGACTAGGCCGGGGCCTAGCAAACACATAAGTGGATGTTCACAGTCAGCTATTGGATGGATCATAGGGCCCCCAATGGAGGAGCTAGAGAAAGTATCCAAGGAGCTAAAGAGATCTGCAACCCTGTAGGTGCAACAACATTATAAACTAACCAGTACCCCGGAGCTCTTGACTCTAGCTACATATGTATCAAAAGATGGCCTAGTCGGCCATCACTGGAAAGAGAGGCCCATTGGACACGCAAACTTTATATGCCCCAGTACAGGGGAACGCCAGGGCCAAAAAGTGGGAATGGGTGGGTAGGGGAGTGGGGGGGAGGGTATGGGGGACCTTTGGGATAGCATTGGAAATGTAATTGAGGAAAACACGTAATAAAAAAAAAAAAAAAAGAAACTATGCCATCATGCAGGGCTCTTTTGAAATGCCAGACTAAGATATCATTAAAGAGATCTGCTAGAAAAAAAAAATGAAATAATCAAGCTGGGTATGTATAGTGGTGCATGCCTTTAAACTTGGGAGGCAGAGGCAGGAGGATCTCAGTTGGAGGCCAGCTTGATCTACATAGCCATTTTCAGGAAAGCCAAAGCTACTTAGTGAGATCTTGTCTCATAAACAAAGAAACAAAATCCAACCCCCCCCCCAAAAAAAAAAACCAAAGAAACAAATAAAAGAAACTCTGAAGTAATTAATGTAAGGACAGTGTTTCTTTGAGTTCTACAAGACACTTTAGCTCATTAATAAAATTTGAGGAGTGGACTCTGGGGACCCCAATTTGTAGCTGAAAGGCTTGGGGTTGAAGGTAAGTGAAAACTAGGCCAGTTTTGGGGTTGTAGCCATCAATTTATGAATTCAGTGTTAACTCCAGATAGACTGTGTCAGAACTGGACTTGGTTCATGGGCCTCTAGCTGGTGTCTGCCATTCTGGGGTGTTGGGATGTGCTAAATAGGTTTATGCCAACTTGATACAAGCTAAAGTCATCTGAAAGGAGGGAACCTCAGTTAAGAAAATGACTCCATAGAATCAGGCAGTAGGCAGGCCTGTAGGGAATTTTCTTAATTAGTGATTGATGGGGGGAGTGTGGGGCTAGGGAGCCATGGGACCAGGGGAGCAGGCCTGGAACACAAGTCCGGTAGAGACATTCCCAAAACCAGAAAATTTATGCTCCGGGGCCTGTATGACCTTGCTCACATAACCCTAACCTTTGCTTCTCACTAGAGGAGGTCACATAGCCTGTAGCCAGGTTACACTTCTTTTCCCCTTATAAGGTCATGTCCGGCCGCACCTGGAATTTCCCCTTGTGCAAATGAAGTTTTTTTGTTTTTGTTTTTTGTTTTTTTGTTTTTTTCTGAATGACTATTTTATATTTTATTGACTAAAATCATTAAACATTTTCTTTTTTTTAATATTTTTTTTATTACGTATTTTCCTCAATTACATTTCCAATGCTATCCCAAAAGTCCTCCATACCCTCCCACCCACTCCCCTACCCACCCATTCCCACTTTTTGGCCCTGGCGTTCCCCTGTACTGGGGCATATAAAGTTTGCGTGTCCAATGGGCCTCTCTTTCCAGTGATGGCTTACTAGGCCATCTTTTGATACATATGCAGCTAGAGTCAAGAGCTCCGGGGTACTGGTTAGTTCATAATGTTGCACCTACAGGGTTGCAGATCTCTTTAGCTCCTCCTTTGGGGGCCCAGTGATCCATCCAATAGCTGACTGTGAGCATCCACTTATGTGTTTGCTAGGTCCCAGCCTAGTCTCACAAGAGACAGCTATATCAGGGTCCTTGCAGCAAACTCTTGCTAGTGTATGCGATGGTGTCATCGTTTGGAGGCTAATTATGGGATGGATCCCTGTGGTTTTTGTTTTTTGCTTTTTTGTTTGTTTGTTTTTTATTCTGAGAGAGGGTTTCTCTGTATAACCCTGGCTATCCTGGAACTCACTTTGTAGACCAGGCTGGCCTTGAACTCAGAAATCTGCCTGCCTCTGCCTCCTGAGTGCTGGGATTAAAAGCACGTTCCACCACACCCAGCTTTTTTGAGACAGGGTTTCTTTTCTGTAGCTCTGGCTGTCCTGGAACTCACTTTGTAGACCAGGCTGGCCTCGAACTCAGAAATCCCAGTGCCACTGTGGGTTGGTTATCCAGGGTTCTGTAAGAAAGCAGGCCGAGTAAGCACAAGGAGCAAGCCATAAGCAGCATCCATCCATGGCCTCTGCATCAGCTTCCTACTCTGTTTGAATTTCTGTCCTGATTTCAATCAAAGAAGTGTTGTGGAAGCCAAATAAACCCTTGGTGTTTCATCACAGCAATAGTAACCCTAATGAGGACATAGTGTTATGTAATACATTTCTGGGGGTCAGAGAAGTGATTTGTGCTGTGAATACAGCAGGAAAAAAAAAAAAAGACCTTGAACATGCACTTTAAGTGGACAGAGGTGGGTGGGGCCTGGATGTGTTTGGAGGTGTGAGATTCCTTTCCTGGCTTTCTGTGCTGGGAATGGAAGTTTCAGGAAAGAAACTGCATCTTCAAACTGAACATTCTTCATGGATGACTACCCAATTAGAACCATAATTGTGTGTGTGTGTGTGTGTGGGGGGGGGGTTGGCATGTTGCAGGACTGTGAACCCCAACATTATGCTATTGATTGGAAAAACATGTTTTTAGTTGTGGTGTGGCTCAGTGTTTATTTTATTTTATTTTTTTTTAAGATTTATTTATTATATGTAAGTACACTGTAGCTGTCTTCAGATACTCCAGAAGAGGGCATGAGATTTCGTTACGGATGGTTGTGAGCCACCATGTGGTTGCTGGGATTTGAACTTGGGACCTCCGGAAGAGCAGTGGGCGCTCTTAGCCACTGAGCCATCTCACCAGCCCCCTGGCTCAGTCTTAATACCTTTAATCCAAGAGTTTTCTGCTTGAACATTTTAAACTGGATTAGAGTCAGCCCGTTGACAGGAAGTGAACATAGGATTTTAAAGAAAAAACCATAGAGTTTACGAGGGAGTCAGAAGGGCTGATAGAGAGACATACCGGAAGTAGAAGGGAGGGACCTGAGTTTGAAGGAGGTGTTTTGGAGATGGGCTTGAGGGAGGGGATTCATTCTGGGACGAGGTCTGAGAAGGAAAGTGAGCTGGGTGCTTTCTCTGCCTCTCTGAGCTAGCAGGCTTTCACCCCAGCATCTGGCTCTAGAGAGTCTTCATTGGTAAAATACAACGGTTGAGATTTTGTTAAAAACAACGCCCAAGTGCTTGAATTAAAGGCATAAACCACCACACCCTGTCAGGTGATTATTCAAGATTTCTCATCTTGTTTTCCAGCAGAGTTTGGATCCCTCCACCAGGCACTAAAGATGTTATGGCAGAACCTCCATCAGTTTGGCCAGAAGTTGGTTCGCCGGCGGCCCCTGGCGGCAAACGAACAGTCTGAGTCTTCCTTGTCTCGATGTCTGACCACTTTGGACCTGGTGTCCTTGGGTGTGGGCAGTACCCTGGGTGCAGGCGTGTATGTCCTGGCCGGGGAGGTGGCCAGAGAGAAAGCTGGACCGTCCATCATCATCTGCTTCTTAATTGCTGCCCTGTCTTCAGTGATGTCAGGACTCTGTTATGCGGAGTTTGGGGCCAGGGTACCATGCTCGGGTTCCGCATATCTCTACAGCTATGTCACAGTGGGCCAGCTGTTGGCTTTCATCACTGGCTGGAACTTAATACTCAACTATGTCATTGGTGAGGAGATGGGGGCAGGGTTTTATATAAGTAGGCCAGGTTGGTCTTGAACTCTCTATGTTAACTGAGAATGACCTGAATTTTGCCTCTACCTCCTAAAAATGGGATCACGGGACTCCTTGTTTCATTTTTATGAATACAGGGTCTCATGTAGCTCAGGCTGTCCTTGACCTTGCTATATATATAACAGAAGAAGGCCTCAAATCCCTGATATACATGCTTCTACTTCACCACACTCAGCCTGCCAGGAATTCTTTTTCTTTTTTCCTTTCCTTTCCTTTCCTTTCCTTTCCTTTCCTTTCCTTTCCTTTCCTTTCCTTTCCTTTCCTTTCCTTTCCTTTCCTTTCCTTTCTTTTCTTTCTCTCTTTCTTTTTTCCTTTCTCTCTCTCTCTCTCTCTCTCTCTCTCTCTCTTTCTTTCTTTCTTTCTTTCTTTCTTTCTGAATGTCGAAGACAAGGGTTTCTCTGTGTAGCCCTGGCTGTCCTGGAACTCATGGTATAGACTCCCTTGTTTGTTCTTCCTGCGTCCTGGGATTAAAGGCCTGCAGGCTGGCTAGTAATTCATTGTATATTTCAGGGAGATTAGTTTTATAGACTCTTCATCATTTGGAGTGTTTGTTCACTTGCTACATTTTTGAAAAATTCCTAGACTACCATTTTGTTTGTAATTGCAGTGCCTGGGCTCAAACCTAGGGCCTTGTGTGTGTGAGGCAAGTACTCTGCCACAGAGCTAAATGCCTATCTCAAGAAAGTCTCATGAGATCATATATCTTTTTATTTATTCAATTCAATTCAATTCAATTTTTTATTAATCATTTGTTTATATCTCAAATGATATCCCCCTTCCCGGTTACTCCTCCACAAGCCCCCATCCCATCTCCCCTCTTCCCCTCCCCTTTGTCTCTATGAGGGTGCTTCTTTACCCACTCAGCCACTCCTGCCTCACTGCTCTAGCATCCCCCTACTCTGGGGCACCGAGCCTCCACAGGACCAAGGGCCTCCCACTGATGTCAGATAAGGCCATCCTCTGTTACATATGTATCTGGAGCCATGGATCCCTCCATGTGTACTCTTTGGTTGGTGGTTTAGTTCTTGAGAGCTCTGAGTGGTCCACTTAGTTGATACTGTTCTTCCTATGGGATTGTAATTCCCTTCAGCTCCCTCAGTCCTTCCCCTAGCTCAGGGGTCCCTGGGCTCAGTCTGATGGTTGGATATGAATATCTGCATCTGTACTGGTCAGGTGCTGGTAGAACCTCTCAGGGAACAGCCATACCAGGTTCCTAACAGCAAGTGCTTCTTTGCATCAGCAATAGTATCATGGTTTGGTGTCTGCAGATGGGATGGATCCCTAGGTGGAGAGGTCTCTGGACGGCCTGGAATAGAAAGATTATGTATCTTGTGTACGATTTTTCACCCCTGTTCCTCACAGCAGAGATTGAGATTAGATATGTTTCTTTCTCTTCCTGTCTGTATTCTAAGGGTTCACTTTCTGCTTGTACATGAAGGTTCCGCTTCCTCTTGCAGGTGCAGCCAGTGTGGCTCGGGCCTGGAGTGCAGCTTTTGATGGCCTCATAGGGAACCATATCTCCCAAGCCATGCAGACGACTTTCCCTATCCAAGTGCCCAGCTTTCTGGCCAAGTATCCAGACTTTTTTGCGCTTGGTCTGGTGATAGTTCTCACTGGTGAGACAGGCTGGAGAGGGGTGGTGAGTGTGTGGGAGGATTGGAACTGGTAGAAGATATAAAATCCAAGGCACTGGAGGGCAGAATGTGAGACAGGGTTTTTTCCTATACTGGGGGCTGTGGGTCTGTAGTAAAATACTGAGTAACAACATGTCTAGCTTTCAACCACTGGTTGTTAGAGGTACCCTCTTCCCCCCTGTTACAAGCCAGGTGTTTGTGGTACCCTGTCCCTCTCCAGCTTTCTGCTGAGATCCACTAATGTAGAATTAGCTTCTACTTCTACTTCTACATGCATACGGAGGTCACAGGACAAATTGTGGAAGTTGGTCCTCTCTACCATGTAAGGGCCTGGAGATAGAACTCAGATTGCCAGGCTTTTTGGTAAGCCTTTTTTTTTTTTCCCCTGATAAGCCATCTTGCAAGCCTTTCTTCTGTATGAAGACCAAATTAAAAAAAAATTAGGTCTTACTTTATGTGTATGTGTTTTGCCTGCCTGCATGTATTTATGTATACCAAGTACCTGCCTGGTGCCATGGTGCCTGCAAAGGAGATATCAAAGCCACTATATGTGTTCTGGGAACTGAACCCTGGTCCTCTGCAAGAGCAGCCAGTGCTCTTAATTGATGAACCATCTGTCCAGCCTGCGTTTTGACATTGACTCACAGTCTCCCTTCTTGTGTATCTGGGTTGATTTAACTCTTAGTTCCACCACTTTTGTCCTGGTATTGCAGGTATGTGCCACCACAGCCATGTTAGGGTTCTTACTGCCTTCTTTCCATTCCCTTTCCCGCAGGAATCCTCGCCCTGGGAGCACGAGAGTCTGCCCTGGTCACCAGGGTTTTCACAGGAGTGAATCTTTTGGTGCTGTGTTTCGTCTCCCTCTCTGGCCTCATTAATGGCAAGCTACACAACTGGCAGCTTACAGAGGATGACTACAAACTGGCTCTGTTAGAATCCAACAACACTGACAGGTCAGGAGTCCCAAACAACACAGCTAGCTCAGGGCAGGAAGGGGTGCAGAGAGTAGGGGTCTGGTTACTGGGCCCCAAACTGTGCCACAACTGTGGAAGTTGTGTATAATTATGTAAAAATTATTTTTAAATTTGAGACTTGTTTCTCTTTTTTTTTCCTTTTCTTTCCCCTTTTTCTTTCTGTCTTTGTTTCTTTCTTTTTTCTTTTAGTTTTTTGGAGACAGGGTTTCTTTGTGTATGTAGCCTTCCTTGGCTGTCCTGTAGACTAGGCTGAGATCTGCCTGCCTCAGCCTCCTAAGTGCTGGCATTAAAGGCTTGTGCCCTGCCCCACCCCCATAAGCATTTTTGGTTCTTTCAAGACAAGGTCTCCATATATAGCTTTAAAAGTCCTGGATCTTGCTGTGTAGAGCAGGCTGGCCTTGAACTCAAAGATCCACCAGCCTCTGCCTCCCAACTACCAGGAGTAAAGGTGTGCACCACTATGCCTGGCAGGTTTGTTTGTTTTAAAAATTTATTTATTTATTTTATATATGTGAGTACAATGTAGCTGTCTTCAGACACCAGAAGTGGGCATCAGATCTCATTACAGATGGCTGTGAGCCACCATGTGGTTGTTGGGATTGAACTCAGGACCTCTGGAAGAGCAGCCAGTGCTCTTTTTTTTTTTTTTTAAAGATTTTATTTATTTATTTATTATATGTAAGTACACTGTCGCTGTCTTCAGACACTCCAGAAGAGGGAGTCAGATTTCGTTATGGATGGTTGTGAGCCACCATGTGGTTGCTGGGATTTGAACTCTGGACCTTCGGAAGAGCTGTCGGGTGCTCTTACCCACTGAGCCATCTCACCAGCCCGCAGCCAGTGCTCTTAACTGCTGAGCCATCTCTCGAGCCTCATTTCTGGCAGTTGTTAATATTTATTTTTGTATGAGTGATTTTGACTGGATATATGTACATGCACCATGTGCATGCCTGGTGCATATGGAGGCCAGAAGAGGCCATTGGATTCTCTGAAATTAATGAGTTAAACACGGTTGTGAACTACCATTTCTAAATTGAACCTAGATCCTCTGGAAGAGCAGCCGGTGCTCTTAACTGCTGAGACATCTGTCACGTCTCCTTTATGGTGGTTTTTGAGGCAGGGCATCATGGATCTCAGCCTGGTATCTAACTTACTATGTAGCGAAGGATGGCCACAGTCTTCTGATTCTCTTGCTTCTATTTCCCAAGTGCCAGGGCGTGTTGGGATCAAACCCATAATATGTATGCTAAGCAAGCACTATACCAACTCAGCTATTTCCTAGCATCCCTTGTCCTGTATCTTCACTATTTTTGTGTTTTGAGATAAGGTCTTGCTGTGTAGCCCAGGCTGGCTCTGAGATATGTAGTTAGAGTTGGCTGTGAACCTTTAGCCTTGAGTTCCTGAGTGCTGGGAATATAGGCATACCCCGTCATACCCTGTATCCCTGCAATGATTTCCTCCTTCATTCATTTATTTATTTATTTATTTTTATTTATTTGGTTTTTCGAGACAGGGTTTCTCTGTATAGCCCGGGCTGTCCTGGAGCTCACTTTGTAGACCAGGCTGGCCTCGAACTCAGAAATCCGCCTGCCTCTGCCTCCCAAGTGCTGGGTTTAAAGTCGTGTGCCACCACGCCTGGCTATTTCCTCCTCCTTTCTCTTGCCACAGCTTGGGACCAATGGGCTCTGGAGGGTTCATGCCTTTTGGCTTGAAGGGGATTCTCCGTGGTACAGCAACATGTTTCTTTGCCTTCATTGGGTTCGACTGTATTGCGAGTACAGGTGAGTGAGCAGTAGTCCCTCTGTCTTATCAAACGCATATACACGTACGGCTGGTGGAGAGTTAGCCTGCTTTTGGGAGCATAGGAGGGGAGAAGGTGTGTGTGAAGTGAAGCCTGTGAGTGCTTCTGAATCAAGGTCCGTTCCATCCCTGCAGGGGAAGAGGCCCGCTGTCCCCAGCGTTCCATTCCATTGGGCATCGTGACCTCACTCTTCATTTGCTTTCTGATGTATTTTGGTGTTTCGGGGGCACTCACTCTCATGATACCCTACTACCAGATTAACATCAACAGCCCCTTGCCCCAGGCATTTATCCACGTTGGATGGGGGCCTGCTCGCTATGCAGTAGCTGTGGGAACCTTATGTGCCCTTTCATCCAGGTTGGTATCAAAGGTTTTTCTCATTTGCTGCTAGATTCTCAGCTGTTCCAGCCTTTGAAATAGAAGAGAGGGAGGGGAAATGTCTTACATGGCTAAAGGAGCAGGGCCTGCCCATTGATACTCTCTGGTCTCTTATGTCCCTATTCCCTAATAACAGCCTCATAGGTTCCATTTTCCCTGTGCCTCGGGTGGTGTATTCCATGGCAGAGGATGGGCTCCTGTTCCGGAAACTTGCCTATGTTCATCCTCGAACACACACTCCGGTCCTAGCCACTGTCCTTTGTGGAATCATCGCAGGTAAGACAGCCAGCCTTACCACTTTCATCAGCTTGGCTATGCTCACTAGCTAATGCCTCACAGGTTTTATACCCACCTTTTGTTCTTATCACTTTAGCATTTATGGCTTTCCTCGTTGAGCTCAGTGATCTGGTGGACCTCTCGTCCATAGGGACCCTGCTGGCCTACACCTTAGTGACCTTCTCTGTTCTGATCCTCAGGTGAGACTCCATCACGCCTTGGCTGAGTGTTATGGGGTCATGAAGACAGTCAGTTGCTTATCCTCGCTGTCACTTGTATGCATGGGGGTAGCAGGTAATGTTCCCATGCTATATCGTTCGTTCAGGTACCAGCCGGACCAGGTCTTAAGCTCTTGTAAGAGGGAGAAGTCTGAGAGTGCAGCTGTGGAGCTGGAGCCTGGACTTGAACCTTCTTCATGCATGGAGCCTATTTCTCCAGAAGGGATGCCAGGGATTGCAAGGACACTCTGTATCCCCACGAACACCACCCCAACTCTGAGATCTGGCCGGATTGTCTATGGATGTGCTTCCCTGCTCGGTGATCACTGGGACTTTACTCCTTGGGCATTTGGAAGCTGATAGCATGGGGTGGATGTCAGGGGCAGAGCGGGAGGCACAGAACAGACAGGCTTGGTTGGATGTAGCCCAGTGTTCTGACAGACTTCTCCCCGACTTGACTTGTAGTCTTTCTTCTGATGCTCCTGTGCCTGATCCTGACCCAGTGGTCCACACAGCTATTCTCTGGGGACCCAGTTTTGATTGCCATGGCTGCTTCACTATTGCTTCTTACTGTCGGAGTGATCACTGTCATCTGGAGACAGCCTCAGAGCACCACTCCTCTCCACTTCAAGGTAGGTGACTGACTTCTAATATAATCCACCCTAGGGAGTTGGTCATGCCTGACTTAAAGTCTAAGCACGTTTCACCTTTCCATGGAAGGAAGGGGCAGGGACTGATAAAACGAGTGGATATGCTGGGCATGGTGGTCTTTGTCTTTAGTCCCAGAACTCAGGAGACAGAAGCAGGTATAGGTAATCTCTCAATCTGAGGTGCTTGGTTTACACAGAGTATTTCAGACCAGCAAAGGCTACATAGTAAGAGCCTGTTTCACAACCCCCTCCCAATACACCAATGGGCAGAGCGCCTGGATACTCAGAAGGCTCGGGCAGGAGGATCACATATTAAATGGGTTACAGCTACTTCTAGACTAGAAGTTTAGTGAAATTCTGTCTCAAAATAAAACAGGTATGTTGTTCTATACCTATACTTCTAATACTAGGGAGGTAAAGGGAACTCAGGAATTCAAGGCTATGCTCAGTTTGAGCAAACAAACAAAAATCCCAAAGTGTTCCCTCACCCAAGTCTGGGAGATGTAATTCAGTGGTAGAATACTTGCTTAATATGCATGAAACCCTGTGTGCAGTCCCCAGTACTGAATAGAAGTCAGATGGAGGTGGGAATGTAGTCGGTTGGTGGAGCAATAGTTTAGAATGCATGAAGTCTTGGGTTTGATACTAGCACCACAATCCCAGCACAGGTGAAGTGCAGGGGCTGGAGAACCAGAAGTTCGGGGACTTCTTTGAGACTCTATGTCCAAAAAATAAGGCATCTGCTGCTGGATGTGGTAGTGTGTGCCTTTAATCCCAGCACTCGGGAGGCAGAGGCAAGCAGATCTCTGAGTTTGAGGCCAGCCTGGTCTATAGAGTGGGTTCCAGCACAGCCAGGATTACGCAGAGAAACTCTGTCTCAAAAAAAAAAAAAGCAAAACCAAAATCAATCAAACAAAAGACATCTCAGGGCTGGAGAGATGGCTCAGTGGTTAAGAGCACTGGCAAGCACTGCAAGACTGGCAAGACTTCTAAAGTCCTGAGTTCAATTCCCAGCAGCCACATGGTGGCTCACAATCATCTGTAATGGGATCTGATGCCCTCTTCTGGCATGCAGGTAGAACACGAATATACATAAAAGAAATAAATAAATCTTAATAAAAATATTTTAAAAATGAAAAAAAAAGACATCTGCTGCTGGGCATGTGGTATATGCCTTTAATGTGCCTTTAATCCCAGCACCTGTGACAAAGAAGCAGACAGATCTCTGAGTTCAAGGCCAGCCTGGTTTACAAAGAGTTTCAGGCCAGCCAAAACTGTTATATAGAAAAACCTTGTCTCGACTCCACCCCCCCCCCCCCCCCCCGCAAAATTGCACTCGCTTCCAAGCCCCATGTCAGTGTTTTAGTGCTCAGGATATGTCTCTTCTGGCACATCCCATGGTGTCTCCAGTCTGAGCAGGAACTGATTGCAGAGCCCAGGGCTGTGCCTGTCATTCATGGGAAAGAGCTCAGGTGTCTGGTGTGCACTGGGATTTATAGGCCGTGTTTACAGGTTCCAGCCCTGCCTGTGCTTCCTGCACTGAGTATCTTTGTGAATATCTACCTGATGATGCAAATGACTTCTGGGACCTGGTTTCGCTTTGGAATCTGGATGGTGATCGGTGAGTAGCTTGCTGGGGAAGAGATTCTTTGGTAACTGAGTCCAGCAGTCTTCTAATTGCTTGTCTTTGAAAGGTTCTGAGGCCATGTGGAGAATTCCCCAGTGGGAACCTGGGCAAAAGGGTGATCAATTGCACCTCACTGTCTATTCCCTTTTAGGATTTGCTATCTACTTTGGATATGGGATACAGCACAGCTTGGAAGAGAAGAATGACCAACAGCCAACAGCCTCAAGCTCCCAGACTCTCCAGGAACTCCAGGAACATACTCCCAGTGTTGACTTACCTTAACTGGAGAAACGGGATGCTTCCAGGACCCCATGGGCATCAGTTTCCTTCCCTTCCCTTCCCTTTCCCTTTCCTCCCTCTTTCCCTTCCCCCTTTTCCTTTCCTCCCTCTTTCCCTTCCTTTTATTCTCTCTCTCTCTCTCTCTCTCTCTCTCTCTCTCTCTCTCTCTCTCTCTCTGTGTGTGTGTGTGTGTGGGGCGGGTTGGGAAGGCAGTACTGGGAATTGAACTTAGAGTCTTGTGCGTCTGAGGCAAATGCTCCATCACTGACCTAATCTCTTGTAGGTATCTTTAGGTCAAGGAAAAGTTTGAATATTTGTGGGCTGTAGATGGGACTTCTTTTCTTACTTTCTTTTTTTTTCTTCTTCTCTTTTTGGGACTTATATCATTGTAATTTTGTGAGCAAATTCCTTAACCTTTTTTTTTTTTTTGGTGTGTGTATTGAAATTGGATCCATGATTTTGCATATGCTAGGCAAGTAGTACTCTACCACTGAGCCACATCCCTAGTCCCTTTAGTTATTTAACTGACAGCAAAATTTAGGTATTTACATATTATAGAATGGTTAAAAAAACTGATTAATATATGTTTCTTTTTATGTTTGGGCAGTTAGTCTTCTATGGCTAAGGTCAGACTTGAACTTGATCTTCTGAACATTATTATTTATGGAGAGAGAGAAAACACATGTGTCACAGTGTTTGTGGAGTTCAAAGGACAACTTTATAGGTTCCTTCTCCCTTTCCACTTTTCATGGATTGAACTCAGGTATTTAGGCTTTTGTGGCAACAGCTTTACCCACTGAGGCATCTTGTTGGCCCCTGTATCCCCTCCCCCACCCATAAACAGTATCATAACTGAGAACTATCATGAACTCATGACCCTTCTGTCACCAGTTCTCCAAGTGTTGGTATTATAAGTGTGGACTGTGCTTGTTGTTGTTTTTTGTTCTGTTTTTCAAGACACAGGGTTTCTTGATGTAGTTCTGGCTATCCCTGTAACTTACTACAGTAAGTTAGATCAAGCTGGCCTTGAACACAGAGATCTCCCCCATGAGTGCTTAGATTAAAGGCATGTGCCACCTCTGGCCTATCTTCATGCTCAGTTACTGTGGTGCTAAACATTATGCCAGGGTTTTAAGCACATTTGGACAACCAATTTACCAACTGAGCTACACCCCCCAACCCTATGTTTATGTTTTGTGATGAAAACATTAAATTTTTTTAAACATTTTACAGATCTATAGTGCATTGTTCATCTGTGGCAACATGTATATGAACTTGGAGGATGTATATTATGTTAAGTGAAATAAATGAGGTTTGAACAAATATGACTTTATTTTTCTGTGTGTGTATGTGGGTACATCTGTGCTATGTGTGCATGTGGACACCAGAGAACAGCTTGTGGGAGTCAGTTCTGTCTTGCCATGTGGGCTTCAGGCTTGAACTCAGGTCATCAGACTTAGTAGCAAGTGCCTTGACTAGCTGAGCCATCTTGCCATCTTTTTTTTTTTCCCCCAAAACACAGTTTCATTATTTAAACTAGGTTGGTCTCCAGCTCAGGCAACCTTCCTGTATTGACCTCTTGAGTGCTGATTGTAGTGCATGCCACCACACCCAGCTAGATGGCCTAATGCTCAATTCCTATAAGATTCAGAGACATGCTGGGTATGATGGCTGATACCTGAAACATATTTCTGGTAGAAGGATCACAAGTTTGAGGTCAGCTCAGCTTTCATGGTGATGCAGGGAGGGAATATCAAACAAGCAAAAAAAAACAAGTATGGGCTGGAGAGATGGCTCCGTTATTAAACTTGCTACAGTACCTGGGTTTGATGCCCAGCATTCTCGTTGATGCCCAGCATTCTCGTGGTGCTTCAACTCTCTGTTACTCTAAGGGATCCAGCACTTCCTTCTGGCCTCTGCAGGCTCCTGAAAGCATGTGGTGCATGTACATACACTCAGTTATACACACACAAAACCAGAAATAACATGTAGAGACTGGGTGAACACAAAATTTACTATTGAAACTTTATCAAAATGTGAACTTTTTCTGCTGTGATGGGTGGGCATCAGAGCCAGAGACTTGCATCTTCCATGTAACTGCTCTATTCCTGAGCTGCACTCCTACCCTGTTTATATATCAGAAAAACAAGTATGATAATCAAAGGAAGGTTGATGTATTACTGTCATCTCAGAACAGTAGGCTAAGGCAGGATAATGCCCGGAGTTGAAGACCAGCTTAGACTATGTAGTGAGACCCAGTTATAAAAAAGGGCCTGAGATAGATGGCTCAGTTGACAAGCATAAGGCCCTGACAAACATCAGATCCCTGGCTGTTCTAGAAATTACTATGTAGGACAGACTGGTCTCGAACCCACAGAACTCAGATATCCACTTGCCTCCTAAGTGCTGGGTTAAGGTCATGGTCCAGCATATCTGGCCTTAAGCTGGGTCATTATGTCTTGTTCTCATCTGAACACTAGCCACACTGCCTGTTTTAGTTAGGGTTTTGGTGTTGTGAACAGACACCATGACCATGACAACTCTTTTAAGGACAACATTTAATTGGGGCTAGCTTACAGTTTCAGAGGTTCAGTCCATTATTATTAAGGTGGGAGCATGGCAGCATCTAGGCAGATGTGGGGCTGGAGGAGCTGAGAGTTCCACTTGTTCCAAAGGCAGCTAGCAGAAGACTCACTCCCAGGCAGCTAGGATCAGGATTTTATACCCCACACCCACAATGACACACCTACTCCAACAGGGCCACACCAATAGTGCGACTCCCTGGACTGAGTTTATAGAAGTCATCACACTGCCTTTGTGCATGGCCTTGCATTATTCGGTGTTCTTCTGCACCATGGTCCTCACTTTCTTGTTGCTAATCAATCCCTCTGGCTCTCCTATCACTTCATTGTCCCTTCTTTCTCATCACATCTATTTCCTGCTTACAAAGCAATGGTGGGGAAGGGAAAGCCCATCTCTCCTGGTAGTGAATGGGTCCCTGGTAGTGGTTCTGGGTCCCTTCGGATATTGGTATGGTGTATTCAGAACTGGGCAATAAGGAGCCTTTGCTAAACCTTACTGCATCCACAGGGGCTTTTCCTGGAATGGCTCAAGAACAGCAACACTAATGGTAATGACCACAAGAACAAAAATAGGCATTACTTAGGGAGCTGTCTCTCAGGAGACTGTCTCAAGGAGTTTACATGGACCATTTAATTTCCAGTGTGATTATCTTTATGCACATGGAATGCACAGAACACACATTCTTGACACATATTGTCTTGATTTATGGAGGTTTTAGCTTTTAGTTTTTCAGCTTTATGAAGGCACAAAAGCTATCCATACAACCATAGCTTTTTCAAATCACAGTAGTGTAAACGTGTGTACACACACACCTACTGATTTTTCAATTTTATATGGTGTGAAAGTGTATCTGTGTAACTATTGATTTTCAGCTTTGTAATGGTGTGAAAGCATGTTCAATATGACCACTGATCTAAAATGTCAATATGGAAGCTTTGAAAAGCAGACCCAGTATGACCACTGGCTTTGTCAACTCTGTGAAAGCACACCCAACACAGACACTGATTCTCAGCTTTACAACAGCACAAAAGTATAGCAAGTATAACTGATTCTTTTCCACTTTATGACAGTGCAAAAGCACTTCCATACCATCACTGATTTTTCAACTCTACAGTGGCGTGAAAATAGGTTCGATATAACTACTCATTTTTAACTCTGAAAAGTTCTGATTTTTTTTTGTTTGTTTTTGTTTGGTTTTTCGAGACAGAGTTTTTCTGTATAGCCCTGGCTGTCCTGGAACTCACTCTGTAGACCAGACTGGCCTCGAACTCAGAAATTCTCCTGCCTCTGCCTCCCAAGTGCTGGGATTAAAGGCTTGCGCTACCATGCCCGGCCTAGGTTCTGATTTCTGAACTTCAAGATGGTATGACAGTGTACCTAGTATAATCATAGAATAATAGACTCTTCAATATCACAATGGTGCTAAAGTGTACTCAATACAACCACTGATTCTCACTTTTGAAACAATATTTTTCTTCTTGTTCTTTTTGTTTTTGAGACTGGGTTATGCTATGTAGGTGAGTCTGGAATCTGGTATTTTGCTCAGGCTAGCCTTGAACTCTAAATCTTCCTATCTCAGCCTCTTGAGATCACAGGCACTTGCTACCACACCTGGCCATTAGTCAAGAAATTATGTGAGACACTCAACATTTTATTATTTTATTACTGAATAACTGTGTTGGATTTTGCCCAGGCTAGAGGGTGTGTTCTCAGAACACTGAGGAAGGTTGGGTTAAAACTGTGGTGCTTGATTAGCAAGGTGTCTTAAATGCATTTTCAATTGCTTTTCTTCAGTGTATGATAAGTTTATCAGGGGTGGTGAGCAGCTAGTGAGTGCCACAGAGAGCAAAGGGGTGGGACAGTAATGTTAGCTGGCATGGTACATTGCCAAGTCTTTTTAAGATTTATTTATTTACCATATGTAAGTACACTGTAGCTGTCTTCAGACACTCCAGAAGAGGGCGTCAGATCTTGCTACAGATGGTTGTGAGCCACCATGTTGTTGCTGGGATTTGAACTCCGGACCTTTGGAAGAGCAGTCAGGTGCTCTTACCCACTGAGCCATCTCACCAGCCCCATTGCCAAGTCTTAAGGCTGTCTTTCCTAAGAGTGTCACATGAGCAGGGCTGCTCCCTAGAATGAGCCTGAACTGTAGTAAATGGTGAAATAGTGTTGGTGGGCTTCTATGAATTTATCAACCAACTTATTCAGTAAAAATGCCAGTATGGAAGGATGTGACCACTAAGAAAAGTGATGTTTATAACTCTCCCAAATTCACCTCTGGAAAATGAATGAACATGGAAGGCTGGCTTAAGATAAATTACTCACCAAAGAAAGAAAAGATGTATGCCAGAGGCCTTGGTAAGCTCTTTGTAGTCAATGCTTTCAATGTTTGTGAGTCTTCGGATGTTCTCTGGGATAGCTTATATTATTGTAAACCTTCCCACACTCCTTTACACCATTTTGCCGTGTGAATTTTCTCATGCTGTCTAAGCTGGTGGCTATGACTAAAGACCTTCTCACATTCCTCACACTCACGGGTTTTCTCTCCAGTATGAATTCTCTCACATTTAGGAAGGCTTGATCTGTATATAAAGGTCTTCCCTTAGTCCTTACATTTCTAAGGGGTTTTCCCCAGTGTGAATTCTCTCATGCTGGGTGACGTGATAGCCACAATTAAAGACCTTCCCATATTCTGCAAATTTATAGGGTTTCTCACCTGAATGCTCTCTCTTGTGTTTAACCAGGCTTGAAACCCATTAAAAGGCTCTCTCACATTCCCTACATTCATGTGGCTTCTCCCCAGTGTGAGTCATCTGATGCTGAGTGAGGTAGTTGGTTGTAGTGAAGGACTTCCCACACTCTTGGCACTCAAAGGGTTTCTGACCTGTGCAGATTCTCTTATGCTGACTGAGGTTGGAAATACAAATAAAGGCCTTCCCACAGACTTTACATTCATAGGGCTTATCATCACTGTGGATTCTCTTGTGTTGCAGAAGTTTATAGAGATGGCTAAAAGTCTTCCCACGATCTTTACACTCATAGTCTCTCTCCCTAGTATGAAGCTGCTGATGCAGACAAGATTCATCACCTCGTCTAAAGGGTTCCCCACAGTCTTTAAATAAGTATAGTTTTTCACCAGTATGAATTTTCTTATAAATTACAAAGCTCAAACCCAAAAGGCAGAAGGCCTTTCCACGGATGTTACATTCATGAGGTTTCTCCCCAGTGTGAATATTTTGGTGTTGAGTAAACTGATTATGCCACAGGAAGGCTTTCTTACAGTTTTTACATTCAGAGGGCTTCTCACCAGTGTGAATTTTCTGATGCCGACTAGGCTGAGTCCCATGACTAAAGGCCTTCCCGCAGTCCTGACATGAGAAGAGGCTCTTCTTTTGAGGTCTCACAAATAGTATTTCTGTATTGGTGGGTGTTGTTCTAGACCAGTCTGTTAAATCATTGACATCTTTTCCTCCAGAGCCCTGTGGTTGGTCAGACTTACCCTCACCAATTCTGTCAGGGTGAGGAGATGCACTTTTGTTATTTGTCAACATCTCAAAAGCTCAGTCCATAAATGCTTCTTCTAATAGCTAAATTGTTGGCCTCATGAGATGATTCCATATTTGAAAGAAAAAATAATAAGAAAGCAAATTTATTTATTTTAGGTGTATTCATATTTTGACTGCATTTCTGTATGTGCCTTACACGCCTGCCTGCTGCCAATGGAGGTCAGAAGAAGGCATTGATCACCTAGAACAGGAATTACAGATGGTTGTGACCCACCATGTGAGTGCTGGTAACCAAACTACGGTCTTCTGTAAGAACAGCAAGTGTTCTTGACTGTTGAGCCACCATGTGGTTGCTGGGAATTGAACTCAGGACCTCGGGAAGAGCAGTCAGTGCTCTTAACCACTGAGCCATTTCTCCAGCCCTCATTTGTTTCTTTTAAAGGGAATCAGAAGGTAAAACTAAGCACAATTCAAAGCCTTCCCTAGCAGAACTGATTTTCTAGGATCACTGCTGTTAGTGAGGAAACACCATGGGAATTCATGTTAAAGCCAAATGAGAGAGGACACTAATTACTGTGGCAGTGACTCTCTGCTCCAGTAAGTGTAGTGGTTATTCCTGGTTGTCAACTACAATCCAGAATTGGAAGGCTTACCAGTGATCCTAATCTGGAGGCTGGGAGATACAAGTTTCTGACTTGGATCTTGGCATGGAGATCTTGAGGCATAGTGGCTATGAATTCCAGAAGATTAAGACTGGGAGATCTCTGAGTTCAAGGTCATCTGGGATTAAAGGAGTGATGGCACACACCTTTAATCTGGGCTACATCTTCTGCTGGAGGACATTGGAAGAAGGAATATTTACTCTTTCTCTTCTTCGACTGCTTGCCTTGTGCAACTGAGCAACTGATAGATCTTTGAACTCCCATTCACAGCAGTTGCTGACCATTGTTGGGAGTTGGACTACACACTGTAAGTCATCAATACATTCTCTTACTATATAGAGACTACCTATAAGTTCTGTGATTCTAGAGAATCCAAGTAAACATGAAGCAGCTGGACATAGATGGACAGACACATTAAGGTTATAGTTACCACGATGAAACACCATGACCAACTTGGGAAAGAAAAGGATTATTTGGGATACATTTCCACATCATTACTCATAATAGAAGGAAGTCAGGACAGGAATTTCAAGAAGTGCTAGAACTCAGAGGCAAAAGCAGATGCAGAGGCTAGGAAGGGGTTGCTGCTTATTGGCTTGCTCAGCCTGCTTTCTTATAGCATCTAGGAGCCCAGGGATGGTACCAACCTCAATGGGCTAGGCCCTCCCCCATCAATCACTAATTAAGAAAATGTTTTTACAGGTTTGCATACAGCCTGATTTCCTTTTTTCCCCTTTTGAGGCAGGGTTTTTCTGTGTAGCCCTGACTATTCTGGAATTCACTTTGTAGACCAGGCTGACCTCAAACTCACAAAGATTTGGCTGCCTCTGCTTCTTGAGTGCTGGGATTAAAGGCACAACACCACAGCTAGGCTAGCGGTATTGGGAAGGGATGGATTATAGGTCAACTTGATTTAGTTATTCCAGAATCTATACAAGTTTCAAAACACTGTTTGGTATTACATAGCCTAGATGGCAGGGTCTTTCTACATAGGCCTGACATTCTGGGAACACACTGTGTAGACCAGACTTATCTCTGCCTCCCAAGTGACCTTGAACTCACCCCCTCTGCCCCCTCCCCCCATGACAGGGTTTCTCTCTGTAGTCCTAGCCATCCAGGAACTCAAGAGATCCACCTGCCCTTGCCTTCCAAGGACTGGGATTAAAGGTGTGCTCCGCCATGGCTTGGCTAACTAGAACTTTTGATCTTCTCAGAAGCTCTAAAACTACCAGAGTGGTGGTATGATCGAAAATGGCAACAATGTTTCATATACTTTTCTGCTTAGATATCAGGAAATGGAATTGTTTGGGAAGGACTAGAAAGTGTGCCCTTGTTGGAGAAGGTGTGTCACTGGGGGTGTGCTTTGAGATTTCAAAAGTCCTTGCCAGTCTCAATCTCAGACTCTGCTTGCTGTCTGTAGATCAGGATATAGCTCCTGGCTATGTCTCCAGCACCATGCTAGCCTGCCTGCATGCTATCACATTCCCTACCATGATGATAATGGACTAACCCTCTAAAACTGTAAGCAACCCCCTAATTCAGTGTTTCTTTCCTTTTTTTTTAAAAAGATTTATTTATTATTATAAATAATAAATAAATAAATAAAGATTTATTTATTATTATAAATACACTGTAGCTGACTTCAGACTCACCAGAAGAGGGCATCAGATCTCATTACAGGTGGTTGAAAGCCACCGTGTGCTATTTATTTATTTATTTATTTATTTATTTATTTATTTATTTATTTATTAATTATATGTAAGTACACTGTAGCTGTCCTCAGACACTCCAGAAGAGGGAGTCAGATCTTGTTACAGATGGTTGTGAGCCACCATGTGGTTGCTGGGATTTGAACTCCTGACCTTCGGAAGAGCAGTTGGGTACTCTTACCCACTGAGCCATCTCACCAGCCCCAGTGTTTCTTTTATATGTTGCTTTGGTCATGGTATCTCTTTACACAATAGAACAGTAACTAAGATAACCATAATGCACATTTGTCAACATTTCCTTCTCAAACTTTCCCAGTTCCTTCAAAGTGTGAGACAAAATGGATGCTTATCTTCCTTCTTGTTAGGCACTTGAGAGCAGTGACTGCAGATTAGCTAATACAGTCCTTTTGTACAGGAGTGTGCCACTCCTCATTGGTCCTTGTCTTGCTCAGACATCATTCCTTCTCAGTACTGGGGACTGAAGACAGAACTTTCTGTACTCTCAGCAAATGTCACTGAGCTATATTCCTAGCTCACTTAATCTTTTTTTTTTTTTTTTTAAGTACTAATGGTATTTTAAAGAAGTAATCACAGGCTGTAGAGATGGCTCAGTGGTTTAGAATGTTTCTGGCTTTATGAAGGATGCAAATTAGATTCTAGGCATCCATGTTGGGTGGTTCAAAATTAACCATATGTTCACCTCTTGGGGATTTTAAGCCCTTTTCTGGTCTTTGGGTAACAACACAGACATAGGGCATACATACAGACACACATATACACATAAATAAAAAAACCTATAAATTATCCCAAAATTACAAATGCTTAGACCAAAGAAACAAACTAAACTGGCATCTAGGAAGCATTTTCCTGCACCATCAAATTCTTAGAAAAGCAGAACCTACAGGAGGATTTGAACAGTTCTCCAAATGAGTCAGTGCATTAACAGAAGGCTGGTCAGTGGAGAGCCTGCTGTGTGCCCCTAACACATCTTTGTGGAGCAATTCCAGGGCCAACTGCTATTAAGGGAGAAAAGAAAAAGGATGACCTCACAAGATCTTTAATAACTAGATGGCAGCTGACCTTCACCTTACAATTGGAAACTTCTGTCTGGGGATGGTTCCTTTTCAGCAGGCTTGGGAGAGAGAAGAGTACATGGTTGAGACATTAGGACCTTTCTGAAGCTTACACATTTTTTAGAGTGGCTTACAGGCTGTGGTCCAGTTAGTCCAACAATGGCTGTTTACCAGTGCAAAGTTCAAGAATCCAGTTCAACAGGCTAGATGTCTCATCTGGTCTTCTGTACATGTCTGAATTCCCCCAAAGTAGGGTCTAATGCCAGTGAAGGAATGAACTTGACAGAGAGAGAAAGAGCAAGGAGGCAAAGAGTCAAAACTTCCTTCTTCCATGTCTTATATGCTAGCAGGTGTGGTGACTGATCTAAGGAGGGTCTTTCCCCATCTCTAATGATCCAGAACAAAACGTCCCTCATAGGTGTACCCAGCCACTTAGGTTTTAGTTAATTATAGGTGTAGTCAAGTTGTCAACCAAGAATCACACATTTAAATAGGGGGAGGCAAAGATGACTACTAGAAGTAAAAAAAGCATGGTCTTACTGTGGAAGAGCCAATTCTACCAAGTTGTCCTCTGACCTCCACATGTGTACCATGGAACACACAGTCACATGCTAATCATTAAAACAAAGAAACCCACGCCACAAACAAGGGCAAAACTAAAAGCCAACCAAATCTCGAACACACAGCTGTCCAGAGGCAGGAGAAAAAAAAACTATCAGAAAGAATAGTTTATGGGAGGTGACACTAAAATAGGCAGTTGTTTCTTCTACTATGTCTCATGTCAGAAAAGTTTGTTAGGAAATCTTGAAATGGGAATGGAAAGGCACATTTGAGTCTTTCTCTTGTCATTTATGCTGTCTCCTTTCTAGAGAGTACATTTTATAGCCTCACCCAAGATACAGCCTGGTCACTTTTTCTGCGCTTTCTTTTTGGTCTTGGGGATGAAACAATTGTGAAAGTTAAATACATGACATACCACTCAATGAGCAGCCCTCCAGGGCATTAAATGACAGGATTATTATTCCCATGTCCTGCCAGGTACCATTGCTCTGAGGTCAGTGGTCACAGGGTTGAAGGGTAAAGGAGGAGGAAGGTTTGTCAAGTGTTGGTTACCATTCAGCACCTGTGTTATTCAAGAGACAATGTACTTGGTGTCTCCAAATGGATGCCCACCAGTCACAAGTTCAGTCACCTGAAGCCCCACTACCTTGACAGTTGTACAGCTAATGGGGGTCCTACAGAGGAGTGTGCAAGTGAAATAAAATAAGGTTAAAACCCTCAATTATTAGATATAATTTACCTACCTATTTAGTGATTTACTTAAAGCACTGCTTAAAGACCCTTTGCTACTTGAGGTTTCTCCTGGCTACATGGTTCTGCTCCACCTTTGCTTCCTCCTCCTCTCTATCTGTCACTCTCCCAACCCCCTGTCTCACCTTTGCCCTCCATGGTCCAATCACAGGCTTTATTGACCAGATAGAATGGGAGAAGGTTCACATGAGATCGCATGAGATTGACTGCTGGTTGGGCAGAACCTCTCTTGGGGAAGCAGAATATCAGAATTCAAACAGCATCAGGAACACACAACAGTGTAGGAGTACTTATTCCATAGAGTCCCACTATATTTCTGAAGGCCCCAGTGAGATCTTCTTTACCAGGTCTCCAGGTGGTCTGGAGAGGCTGCCACTTCCTGGTCTCTCAGCCCACTGAAAGTCTCTGGAACTGGGAAGCATAAGGCTCCAGCTGGACTGCTGAGCTCCCTTCGAATGGCCGAGGTGACCATGAGAGTCAAGACTGGAATGGAAGATGAGAAGACTAGGTTGGCCATCTTAGGTAAGGATCCCTGGGGAGATGGGCAGAAAAAGCCAGCATGGGCTTGGTCATCCTGCAAGAGACTGCATCCTAAGCCATAATGGTATACTGTGGTGGCACTGGTCTCCAAAAGCAATGGTAGAGTGGTCAGAGAAATAGGCTAGGAATTTAAAATGGGAGTGGATAATTTACGAATGAATGTGTGAATGCTTGTAATGGTCCCATGGACCTGTGGGTAAAGGATTTGACTGAGTGCCCTGTGGGTGTGGGATTCGATTGAGCGCCAACCTGCAGTTCAACTGAGGTCATCTCACCTGAATGGGTAGTCCCCTTCAGTAATAGGAGGTAACCAAGCATGAGGATAAATGTAAGGGTACATGATTCGCTAAAGATACCCTGGACTCAAATAGTGTGTAAATGCAAAGAATGTTTTATTCTGCAGAAGTCCAGCATGCTGGGGTTTCCCATTACCAGAATACAGAGACACTCAAGTAAACTTGCAGGACTGATTTAAAACACATTAGGGAATCCGGGGTATGTGACCTCTATGTTAGTTTGTTGGGTCCATCTCTTCAGACATTCCATTACCAGGGTATGGGGGCTGGACACTTGCTGGGGGATGCCTGGAAACTGCTGCTGACCCTTTTCCTTGCCTCAAGCCAGGTGGTGGGGCAGCTTCTGAGGCCTGGACTTGTCCAGTTCTTGGAAACAGAGATTTAGGCTTAGTCTCGTTAACTGCCAATTTAAAGCCTGGCATGGAATGAGCCTAGCCTTCTTATATACATGTGGATCTAAAGTAAGACCCCTTAAATTGTTTCTGGGGGGCTGCCCAGGCAGACACCTGCTTAAGGGAGAAGCTGGTCTTTACTGCCCCACCCCACGCACCACAGTTGGGTAGGCACATAGAACCTTCTCAAGCTCCTGGTTAGGGAACTCTTCTAATCATGGAGTCTCCACAGTCCCAGTGTGAGACCCAGTCTTACAAGCCATGATGAGCAACATTAAAGGAGGCTTTATGGCTGGCTATGGAATAAAGATGAAGTCCTTTAAATGAAAGACTGTGTGAGATTGACTGGCCTTCCTTTAATGTTGGCTGACCACCTGAGGGAGCTCTAGATTCACGCTGATTAACAGCATCTAAGAGATCTGTTTGAGACTACCTGGCCACTCAGACCACTTCCTAATATACTGATTCATGGTGTTTCTTGGCCTGAGACTCACTAGGATGGTTTTGCTACCAGATACTGGTACCTTCTCAGTCCCAGGTCATATTGACTGCTTGAAGACACCAAGGAAGCACCCCATTAGCTTTCCCCAAGTATGAAAATTTGCCTGTGATGCCACCTCACTACCGGCTCCAACTGCCAGCACCACATGCCTCTGAGGCAGTTGGAAGGCCACTTGATCCTGCTCCTCTGGTGGTATCCACCTAGACACAGTGTTCACTGACCTTTGCAGACCAGTCAACTCTGCCAGACTCAACTACATGGGGATGCTCAACAGACTTTACTCAGCTGCTGAATTCCCAGGTAGAACCCTTTCTGATGTGCCACTGAGGAAATGTCAGCCTCCCCCCACCTCCCTCCAAGAAGGTGACAGCTATCTATGTAACCAGATCAGAAATTCAGCCACACACTTGCCTGGAGAGGAGGGAGAGTCCTTCTATAATTTCAGGGAAATTATAAAGGAGATTTTCTTCTTACAGGCAGACTTATAGGATGAACTGCTCCCTAATTTAGATATGGAACCTTTTGTGGACCAGAGCTGAAGCCCACAACAGGAAGAATAGCCCCTCATATCAAGACACTTGAGGTAACAATGTATCAATAAAGGGGACTTCTTACCTCAGGGACAAAGCAGTTAAAAAAGAAACCAAACCCTACAGGTCCTAGAAGCTATCTGCTGGCCCTGGTCCTCAGCTGTGGCTCACAGAGTCAAGGTAGAGTGAGTCTGGGAAACCAACTAGCAGACCAGACACCCATGCAGACCCAGCCCTGCAGTCCTCTCCATTACTACCAAGAGGGGATGTTTATACTCTGGGTGCCAGGAACTCCCTTCATAGAAACCAGGAGAAAGAAAAGGAACAGCAAATGGAGGGGCTACTGAAAATCAGGAGGCTGGTTGATTATCACAGATAGGAAAATAGTTATTCTAGTGATGTCAGCTCCCAGCCTAGTCTGGCAAGCTTATTAAACAACCCACCTGGAAAAACACCCTACAAAATTCATTGCAAACATATTTTGCGGTCTTGATGTTGCCAGCATGGAGCCAGCAACCTAGCAAAGCCTGTCTGCAGTATGCTGGGAACAATCCTAACCAGGGACCCAAGGTCCACATGCTGACTGGAAAACAGAGGTCCTAGCTATTTACACATGTAGAAGTGGACTTTATTGATGTTCTATGAAGTGAAGGGGACTGAAACTTGCTGGTTGTGGTGTTTGCTTTTGTTCCCCCAGGCTTGGTAAAAACCTTTCCTACCCACAGAGAGAATTAACTTGAAACTCACACACCTTCAGTGTTTAGGTCAAGTAGAGAAAATAGGACTTTCAAAATGACACTGGCCCAACAGCCAAGAAACAGACCTCTTTCCACCAGAAATTCTTCCACTTGTACTTAGAGTGTTGTTATTCTCCTTTTGAGATCATGTCTGGCCACCTACTTCCATTGCTCTCAAAGGTCTCAAGGGAAATCCAAGAGCATGGACACACCTGCCTGCATCAGTTCTTGACAGACTCAGGGTTAGAGTTAGGGTTTTTCCAGGGCGGGGAGGAGGGCAATCTTGTTTCAGGATAGCTTTAACCAATCCCTCAAATAAAAAGACAATAAAACTGAATCTAAGACGAGGTCCTTTAAGGCGGTCATCCTGGGATCAGGTCAACCAGGCTTTGCTCCACTAGTCACAAACGTCTCCTCTCTTTCTCTGTCCTTGGTGTGGGAGTGTTTATTCCAGAAAGATTCCTGCAACACGACTGTAAGAGTGGTGTCATGGAAGCAGGGCTACATATGTTATAAGTATGTCTGCGATATATCACCGTAGAAATTTATGGTGACAGAGGTTCTTCCTGAGGACCCCCAGAGCATTTATTCTGTGATTTTGTAACTGCTTCATAGGCATAAATGATAATGTACTACTAGTCCCACATATGTTACTTCCGCAGATTCTAGCACTGCAAATCTGCACAGGTGTCACAAGTCACAAGCCTAGCCAGGGCAGAATATATGTAGACTGTGCATGTGTACCACTGGGTAAACAACCTACCTCAATTTCCCTTCTGTGTGTGCTGTGTCTATGCATACCATGCAAATACATTATCGTTTCGCTGCTCTACCCTGCTTTAGAGTCTCAGCCTGAAGGTATAATGGAAAAGGGAACTTCAAAATGCATGTCCCAGCATGCAACAACAACTAATGTGCCTAGGTGTATCTGGGAAATGAAGTCCAGGGCTTACTGTCTTCACTAAGAGAGGCTTTCCCAACCCTGCTGGGTTCTCTATGTAGCCCTGGCTGTCTTGGAACTCATTTGGTAGACCAAATTGGCCTCAAACTTAGAGATTCACCTGCCTCTGCCTTCTGAGTCCTGGGATTAAAGACAGGTGTTACCACCACTCGACCATTTTTTTTTTCATGTTAATTTATTTTTTAATGAGATATTTTTTTACTTACACGTCAAATGTTATCCCCTTTCCTTGATTCCCCTCCAAAAGCCCCCTATCCTATCCCCTTTCCCCCTGCTCACCAACCCACCCACTCCCACTTCTCTGTCCTGGCATTCCCCTTCACTGGGGCATTGAGCCTTCTCAGGACCAAGGGACTCTCCTTCCATTGATGTCCAACAAGGACATCTGTTACATATGCAGCTGGAGCCATAGATCCCTTCATGTGTACTCTTTGGTTGGTGGTTGAGTACCTGGGAGCTCTGGAGGTAGTGGTTGGTTCATATTGTTGTTCCTCCTATGGGGCTTGCAACTCCCCTCAGTTCCTTGAGTCCTTTCTCTAGCTCCTCCATTAGGGACCCTGTGCAATGGCTGGCTGAGAGCATCCACCTCTGTATTTGTCAGGCCTTGGCAGAGCCTCTCAAGAGACAACTATATCAGGCTCCTGTCAGAAAGCATTTGTTGTCATCCACAATAGTGTCTGGGTTTGGTAACTGTCTATGGGATGGATCCCCAGGTGGGGCAGTCTCTGGATGGCTTTTCTTCAGTCTCTGTTCCACACTTTGTCTCTGTATCTCCTCCTATGGGTATTTTGTCCCCCTTTCTAAGAAGGACCAAAGTATCCACACTTTGGTCTTCCTTATTCTTGAGCTTAATGTGGTCTGTGGATTGTATCTTAGGTATTCCGAGCTTCTGGGCTAATATCCACTTATCAGTGAGTGCATACCATGTGTGTTCTCTTGTGATTGGGTTACCTCACTCAGGATGATAATTTCTAGTTCCATCCATTTGCCTAAGAATTTTATGAATCCATTGTTTTTAATAACTGAGTAGTACTCCATTGTGTAAATGTACTACATTATCTGTATCCATTCCTCTGTTGAGGGACATGTGGGTTCTTTCCAGCTTCTGGCTATTATAAATAAGGCTGCTATGAACATAGTGGAGCATGTGTCCTTCTTACATGTTGGAGCATCTTCTGGGTATATGCCCAGGAGTGGCATAGCTGGGTCCTCAGGTAGTACTATGTCCAGTTTTCTGAGGAAGTGCCAAACTGATTTCCAAAGGGGTTGTACCAGCTTGCAATCCCACCAGCAATGGAGGAGTGTTCCTCTTTCTCCACATCCTCGCCAGCATCTGCTGTCACCTGAGTTTTTGATCTTAGCCATTCTGACTGGTGTGAGGTGGAATCTCAGGGTTGTTTTGATTTGCATTTCCCTGATGACTAAGGATGTTGAACATTTCTTTAGGTGCTTCTTAGCCATTTGGTATTCCTCAGTCGAAAATTCTTTGTTTAGCTCTGTACCCCACTCTTAATAGGGTTTTTTGGTTCTCTGGAGTTTAACTTCTTGAGTTCTTTGTATATATTGGATATTAGCCCTCTAACAGGTGTAGGATTGGTAAAGATCTTTTCCCAGTCTGTTGGTTGCCATTTTGTCCTATTGACAGTGTCCTTTACCTTACAGAAGCTTTGCAATTTTACAAGGTCCCATTTGTCAATTCTTGGTCTTAGATCATTGGAGTTCTGTTCAGGAAAAATTCCCCTGTGCCCACGTGCTCAAGGCTCTTCCCCACTTTCTTTTCTATTAGTTTCAGTGTATCTAGTTTTATGTAGAGGTCCTTGATCCACTTGGACTTGAGTTTTGTACAAGGAGATAAGAATGGGTTGATGTGCATTCTTCAACATGCTGCCAGTTGAACCAGCACCATTTGTTGACAATGCTGTCTTTTCCCCACAGGATGGTTTTAGCCTCTGTGTTAGTTAGGGTTCTCTAGAGTCACAGAATTTATGGATAGGCTCTATATAGTAAAGGAATTTATTGATGACTTACAGTCTGCAGTCCAATTCCCAACAATGGTTCAGTAGTAGCTGTGAATGGAAGTCCAAGGATCTAGCAGTTACTCAGTTCCACATGACAAGCAGGCGAGAGAACAAGAGCAAGACTCCCTTCTTCCAAGGTCCTTATATTGTCTCCAGCAGATTAAAGGTGTGTTCCACCACACCGTTAATCCCAGATGACCTTGAACTCGGAGATTTAATCTTCTGGAATCCATAGCCACTATGCCTCAAGATCTCCATACCAAGATCCAGATCAGAAACTTCTATCTCCCAGCCTCCAGATAAGGGTCACTGGTGAGCCTTCCAATTCTGGATTGTAGTTCATTCCAAATATAGTCAAGTTGACAACCAGGATAGCCACTACAGCTTCTTTGTCAAAGATCAATTGGCCATAGGTGTGTGGGTTAATTTCTGGGTCTTTAATCCTATTCCATTGATCTACCTGCCTGTAGATCACTGTACCAATACTATGAGGTTTTTATCACTATTGCTCTGTAGTACAGCTTGAAGTAAGGGATGGTGATTCCCTCAGAAGTTTTTTTTTTTAATGTTGAGAATTGTTTTAGGTACCCTGGGTTTTTTGGTATTCCAGATGAATTTGCAAATTGCCCTTTCTAACTCTATGAAGAATTGAGTTGGAATTTTGATGGGGATTGCATTAAATCTGTAGATTGCTTTCAGCAAGATGGCCATTTTTACTATATTAAGCCTGCCAATCCATGAGCATGAGAGATCTTTCCATCTTCTGAGATCTTCTTTAATTTCTTTCTTCAGAGACTTGAAGTTCTTATCATACAGATCTTTCACTTCCTTAGAGTCACACCAAGGTATTTTATATTATTTGTGACTATTGTGAAGGGTGTTGTTTCCATAATTCCTTTCTCAGCCAGTTTATCCTTTGAGTAGAGAAAGGCCACTGATTCGTTTGAGTTAATTTTATATCCAGCTACCTTGTTGAAGTTGTTTATCAGGTTTAGGAGTTCTCTGGTGGAATTTTTGGGGCCACTTAAGTATGCTATTATATTGTCTTAGTCAGGGTTTCTATTCCTGCACAAACATCATGACCAAGAAGCAAGTTGGGGAGGAAAGGGTTTATTCGGCTTATACGTCCATAATGCTGTTCATCACCAAAGGAAGTCAGGACTGGAACTCAAGCAGGTCAGGAAGCAGGAGCTGATGCAGAGGCCATGGAGGGATGTTCTTTACTGGCTTGCCTCACCTGGCTTGCTCAGCCTGCTCTCTTATAGAACCAAGACTACCAGCCCAGAGATGGTCCCACCCACAAGGGGCCTTTCCCCCTTGATCACTAATTGAGAAAATGCCTTACAGTTGGATCTCATGGAGGCATTTCCTCAACTGAAGCTCCTTTCTCTGTGATAACTCCAGCTGTGTCAAGTTGACACAAAACTAGCCAGTACAATTGACCCCTTGTCAACTTGACACACAAAAACATTACTAGTAAGCCTCAACCCTTACAATCTTATTCATCCCCAAGATCTAAATAACTTTAAAAGTCCCACAGCATTTCCATATTCTTAAAATTTCAATCTCTTTAAAATATCCATCTCTTTTAAAATCCAAAGTCTTTTTACAATTAAAAGTCTCTTAACTGTGGGCTCCACTAAAACAGTTTCTTCCTTCAAGAGGGAAAATATCAGGGCACAGTCACAATCAAAAGCAAAAGTCAATCTCCAACCGTCCAATGTCTGGGATCCAACTCACGATTTTCTGGGCTCCTCCAAGGGCTTGGGTCACTTCTCCAGCCAGGCCCTTTGTAGCACAGGCATCATCCTCTAGGCTCCAGATGCCTGTACTCAACTGCTGCTGCTGCTCTTGGTGGTCATCTCATGGTACTGGCATCTCCAAAACACTGCATGACCCCTTCAGTCCTGGGCCTTCAATTGCAACTGAGGCTGCACCTTCACCAATGGACTTCCATGGCCTCTCACAGTGCCGAGCCTCAGCTGCTTTGCGTGACCCCTTCATGCCTTCAAAACCAGTACCACCTGGGTGACCCTTACATATTACCAAGTCCTGCTGCAGCAGGAGTACAACCTTGGCCATCTCTGGAACACAGCCTCTTTGTGCTTTCAGAAAACACTCCCCAGAAGATGTCACCTCAATGATGCTGGTCTCTTCTTAATCACCGCTAATTTCTTAGCTCCAGCTAACCAGCATCAATAGTCCCAGTAATGCAAAGTTTTTGCTTTAGTAGTTCTGGTATCTTGTTAATCACAGCTGATTCTTCAGCCCCAGCTAACCAGAACTACAGAATCTTCACATTCAAAACAGCAATGGCCCTGAAAAGAGTCTTTAATTTTCCCTCTGAAATTTCACAAACCAGACCTACATCTTCTGCAGTGTTCTCAACATTATCTTCCAAGCTCCTACACAACACCCGACAGAGCTCTTAACAACGGATGGATCTTTAAGCCCAAAGTTCCAAAGTCCTTCCACAGTCCTCCCCAAAACATGGTCAGGTTGTCACAGGAATACCCCACTTCTGGTACCAATTTGTCTTAGTCAGGGTTTCTATTCCTGCACAAACATCATGACCAAGAAGCAAGTTGGGGAGGAAAGGGTTTATTCGGCTTACACTTCCATGCTGCTGTTCATCACCAAAGGAAGTCAGGACTGGAACTCAAACAGGTCAGGGAGCAGGAGCTGATGCAGAGGCCATGGAGGGATGTTCTTTACTGGCTTGCCTCACCTGGCTTGCTCAGCCTGCTCTCTTATAGAACCCAAGACTACCAGCCCAGAGATGGTCTCACCCACAAGGGGCCTTTCTCCCTTGATCACTAATTGAGAAAATGCCTTACAGCTGGATCTCATGGAGGCATTTCCTCAACTGAAGCTCCTTTCTCTGTGATAACTCCAGCTGTGTCAAGTTGACACAAAACTAGCCAGTACACTGGGGCTGAGGTTTGCCAGTATGATTACACTGGCTATGCTATGAATCCCAGGAGTAGGAATCCCTAAAGTCGAATTAGGTAGAAAGAATTATTAATAATGATTTATTTAGCGATTTCACTTGAAGCACTGGCTGTACTGCCTAGTTGCTAAGCACAACTTCACTTGCTATCCAGAATGACCTGGAGACATAGCTGAAACAATGGGTCCTTGTCCTTAACCTGATGACTCACAGGCCACTGTAAAATCTCACTTACTTGCCAGCCTCACCTTGTGGATTTAGAGTATAATATAAGAATGCAAATTAGACCTGGGATCGAAGCCTTTCTGGAGCCATCCTGGCTTCAGTCTATGATATCTCTTCTCTCCCACGCTCATTGGCAGCAGAGTTCACATTCCAGAAAGGTCTCACAACTTTACTGACTGAGCCATCTCTGTTTGCCATATTTTTTTCTGTAAGAAAAGAGAGGAAAAGAAGAGTGCATAACCCAATTTGAAAAAATTCCAAGGGGCTCAGATACTCTATTCACAGGTGAGTCATAATTATGGGTCTGTCTTGCAGTGATGACACGTGTCCCCATGCGTCATGGATGTACATCACATATACACAGCACAAATGCTGAATTAAACTCGTCTCATGATAGTGAGTACAGCCTAAGCATTTGCTAACACCTTCAACCACACTGCATACGTGCAAACACGGCAACTGTTGTATTTTATAAAAAGAAAGAGAAACTAGAGATATATTTAGTAAAGTGTAGGGGAAGGGGGTTCCTCTGTGGGCCCATGCTGAGGCAATCCCTTCTCCCTGAGGGACCAGTTACACAACATAGAATAGAATAGAGTTAATTCAGGGTATGGGCAGGGGAGTTGAGGGAGTAGAGACAGAGAAAGGCAGAGAGAAAGAGAGAGATTAGAGGAGTAGAGGCTGGCCATGAGCACGGGAAGAGTGTGTGTGTGTGGGGGAGAGGGTAAGGAGCAGGGGTAAGAGGAGAAGAGAAGGGAGCAAAAACAAGAGAGCAAGAGAGTGAGGAAAGGCAAGCAGCCTCTTTACAATGAGTCAGGCATATCTAGCTGTTGCCAGGTAACTGTGGGGTGGAGCTTAGACTAAATGCCAACAGTGACCAACAGTTACAATGGGTAAAAAAAAATTTTTTTTTCAGTTTACCTCTCAACTTTTCTAGGAGAGGCTAGGAGGTATCCATGGAAACGCAGTTGCACAAATGTTGTCCCAGCATGCAACTCAAGGAAACAACTGACAACAGCTGCTTCTGGGAAATGAAGTCCAAGAGTGTCAGGCACTTCAACTATTTGTCCCAGGGTTGAAACCTAACAAAGATGTGCCTGGGTCCTATATGTGGGTGGTGGTGGTAGATGATGATTTTAAGGTTTTTGGTGAACAGGGTTTGACACCAAATTTTTACTTTGTATGGTTGTTTTGCCGGCATACGCATACACGAACCTGCGCTTGTAGCCTCCTTTGGCGTTAGAGCTGGAGTTACAGACAGGTGTGAGCCGCCATGTTGCTGCTGAGAATCTAACCTGCATCCTATGCAAAGGAAGCAAGACTTTTATCAGAGGAGGTCTCTTTCCAACCGCCGTCCCCAACAACTGTTTTTCTTTTTTGAGATGATCACACTATGCAGCCCTCTCTGCCCTGGAACTCAGTAAGTAGACCAGGCTAGCCTTGAACTCAACAAGACCCATCCGACTCTGCCTCCCCAGCGCTGGGACTAAAAGTGTGTACCACTAAGCGCAGTGTGGTTTTACTTTTATCCTTTTGAGACAAGGTTTCACTACCCAGCTCCCACTGGTCTTGTACTGGCAATCTTCCTGCCTCAGTTTCCTATTGCCAGAATTACAGGAGGGCATCTTTACCCCCAGCTTGGAGGTCTGATTAGGTGCTAAGGTTCTCCATGGTCGAGTCTGCACTGAACACCATACCAGGTTTTCCCCCTAAAACATGGTTTGTATAGTGTGTTTAATTTTCTTTAAAGAAATTGCCTCTCTTTAAATGTATTTTTTTTAAAAGACAGATTCTTGCCGGGCAGTGGTGGCGCACACCTTTAATCCCAGCACTTGGGAGGCAGAGGCAGGCAGATTTCTGAGTTCGAGACCAGCCTGGTCTACAAAGTGAATCCCAGGACAGCCAGGGCTACACAGAGAAACTCTGTCTAGAAAAACGAAAAAAAAAAAAAAAAAAAAAAAAAGACAGATTCTCACTACGAAGCTCTGGCTCTCCTGGAATTCACTACATAGACCAGGCTGCCCTGAAATCACAGAGATCCCACTCCCTCTGCTTCCAGAAAGCACAGGCCACAAAGCCAGCCAAAAGCATCATTTTTAATTACAGGAGCTTGTGTTCATTTTGATATTAAAATGTACAGGTAAAACTAACACAGTTGAAGATTCACATCTTTTTGTAAGACATACACAGAAAGATAATGGTATGGCCTGACTTGAATTATTGCAATGGAGGTTTCTCGTGAAACTATAATATACCACCCTCCTGTCAGAGGCATCAACACAAACATTGTTGTTGACAGTTTTAGAGGATAATTTTAAATATAAAATCTTACTGTTGGCAACTAAATTAAGTCTGTTTATGTCAGGTATACACTATATTAACTTTGATATTAACTGAGAAAAAATTGATAATGAGTTACAAAATAGCAGATTATAAGCCTGGGGAGACTGCTCAGCAGGTGGTGGCATACACCTCCAAGCCCAAACTTCATCTTCAGGATCCATAGGAGGAATTTATTCCGGAAAGTTGTCCTGTCACCTCCATTAGTGACAGTGTCATTACCACACATGTAAACACACTAATTAAATAAATATAATCTTAAGAAATCTATGTATAGCCAGGTGTGGTGGCGCACACCTTTAATCTCAGCACTTGGGAGGCAGAGGCAGGCAGATTTCTGAGTTCGAGGCCAACCTGGTCTACAAAGTGAGTTCCAGGAGAACTTTATACAGAAAACTCTTTATACAGAGAAACCCTGTCTCAAACCCCTCCCCCCCTCCAAAAAAAAGAAAAAGAAATCTATGTATAATTTGGTTGCTGACATCTTAGTGGAATTAAGAGTATACACAGTGGTCTGGATTTCAGAAGGTGTGTTTGCACCATGAGCTACTAACCTATTTCCTTATTGGTAAAGACAGTATAAAAATGACAAAAGCATCAAGTGTCAACCACTCCCATTCCCACCACTCTCTGTGAGCTCAAGTGGTACTTGGCTATATGTTGTGCCTCTTGTATTTTGTAGGAGATAGAATCAAGGCCTGATGATTAGTAGGCCAGGCAAACATTCTGTCTGTTACACTTTATTTATTTATCTATTTATCTATCTATTTATCTATCTATTTATCTATCTATTTATCTATCTATCTATCTATCTATCTATCTATCTATCTATCTATCTATCTATTTATTTTTGAGACAGGGTTTCTCTGTGTAGCCCTGGCTGTCCTGGAACTCACTCTGTAGACCAGGTTGGCCTGGAACTCAGAGATCTGCCTGCCTCTGCCTCCCAAGTACTGGAATGAAAGGCGTGCACCACCATTGTTTGTTACACTTACATGCACAATGTGTCTCAAAATGATGAAGCAAAATAGGCAAAATATACTGAATATTCCTAATTGAAATATTCAAATCTCCAACTTCTCCAGGTTTCTTTTCTTATAAGTAGATGGTAAAATGGAAATCTATCCAACTGCCTCCAAATCTGAAAAAAAAAAAATCCCAAATGCAAAGACAGGTTTGTTCCTAAGCCTTTTAAAAATTGGATGGTTAAGTAGGGTGGTGGTGACGTACCCCTTTAATCCCAGCACTCAGGAGGCAGAGGCAGGCAGATCTCTTTGAGTTTGAGGCCAGCCTGGTCTACAGAGTGAGTTCCAGGACAGCCAGGGCTCTACAGAGAAACCATTTCTTAAAAACAAAAAAGCAAAGCAATCAACCAACCAATCAAACAAAAATGATAGTTAAACTGCTCTTCATGAGTTAATGTAAGCTAGATTGTTGAGATCAGTAACATGATACATTTTGTAATTCTATTATTCTGAAGACAGGGTCTCCTGTATTTCAGGCTGGCCTTCACCTTGCTATGTAGTTACGGAGGACCCTGAAATGGTTCTGGGACAAATATGGCAAATAGATCATTCTGCCCACCCCCAACCAAACAGTCCTAGTGAATTCATGAGAAACAGCAGAAAAATTCCATTAGAGAAGCATCCAACAAAGTACTTCACCTCAAAAACTGCAGAGGCCATTGAGAATGAAGTCAGCACAGACAGGAGGAATCTAAGAGCTGTGATAGCATAGTACAATGTGGTATCCTGGAACAGACAGGGAATGAGAGATAAACACTATGGAAAATGGCATAAGTGGTGTATTGATTGATGTTGGTCATAGTGCTGCAGTAGAGAGAGAAGCTCACCAACATGCTAAGGCTTCATTTTCCAAAGAAGCAGAGGAATTCAGCATTCTTGGAAAAGACTGGCACCTGCTAGCTAATTCCAGTTACTTTATTGAAAGGCTAATTGAGGCCAGAAAAGATTCCAGCTACCAAAGTTATCTTGTCCTTGCTGCCCACGAGAGCAGACAACCCACCCAAATCTCAGTCCCTTTTGACCATGGCATTGACATCATCAAAGTATGAACTCCAGGTTGGCCAGGAGTGTCTTAGGTCTTAAGGCTGGTGCAGCTACAGGCTCTCATGCAGTACCAAGTGCAGATTCTCTAGATAGGCAACATATCTTCAAGGTTCAAACAGTCTCAAAACAATTTCTCAGCCTCTACTGATTGACCCAAGACATAGCAAAGGCTTTGCTGAAACATTTCACTTAAAGTCAGACATAAAGGCTTTACTATACATATCACTACAGTGGTGAACATTGTGTGTGCAATATGTGTCTGTTTGTGGTACATGCAAGTCCTTTTGCCCTCAGAGCCATAGCCTCAGCTTATGAATTTTAATTAAAGATACATTAAAACAGGATCATTACCTTTCAGTTCCTGTTATATTCCCTAGTCTCTGCCTTTGCTCAAGTAAATAAGCCCTTTCCCAGGCAGGTAACCCTAATTAAATGCAGCAAGCCCCCCCTTTCCAGCAAAGTCCCATAAAATAAAACAAAAGAAGACATGAAAGTAGTTGGGGGACTTGTTGGAAGAGAGGGGGATAAGAAGAAAGTAGAATATGAACAGTATTTGTTAAATTGTAAAAGAACAAATACATTATTAAAAAGATTGGCTTACAACAAGTGCCTCCTCCTTGTCTACAGAAAACTGTATGCAGCATGTTTAAGAACTTTATGGGCTACTAGTATAATTTTTATACACATCTAAAACTGTTTTAAGCAACAACAACAAAAACGTTGTTTGAAAAGAGGAGGAAGAGTGCTGGAAACATGCTTCAAAACTGTACCATCCCAATGATTCACAAACAAATGCCCTATAGTTGGAAGAAGCCAAAGTAAACAGAACTAATGCTCACCTGCACTCACTTAACAGGCCATGTACTCAAGTACTTTGCCCCTTGCCACACCCACTGACATAATTATAACTGAGACATAATTCATAATAGTTAAGGGGACACAATAAGGCCAGAGTCTACTTGCATGCACTTTTCAGTTGCTCTCTACTTTATAAAGATGCTCACACAGACAACCACTCTGGAAGTCAGTCTGGTGGTTCCTCAGAAAATTGGACATAGTACTACCAGAAGATCCAGCAATACCTCTCCTGGGCATATACACAGAAGATGTTCCAACTTGTAATAGGACACATGCTCCACTATGTTCAAAGCAGCCTTATTGATAATAGCCAGAAGCTGAAATGAATCCAGATGTCCCTCAAAAGAAGAATGGATACAGAAAATGTGGTACATTTACACAATGGAGTACTACTCAGCAATGAAAAACAATGAATTTATGAAATTCTTAGGCAAATGGATGTATCTGGATGATATCATCTTGAGTGAGGTAACCCAGTCACAAAAGAACTCACATGATATGCACTCACTGATAAGCGGATATTAGCCCAGAAACTTAGAATATCCAAGATACAATTTGAAACACATGAAACTCAAGAAGAAGGAAGACCAAAGTGTGGATACTTTGTTCCTTCTTAGAATGGGGAACAAAATACCCATAGAAGGACTTACAGAGACAAAGTTCGGAGCAGAGCCTGAAGGAAGGACCATTCAGAGACGGCCTTTCCTGGGGATCCATCCCATATACAACCACCAAACCCAGACACTATTGCATATGCCAGCAAGATGTTGCTCATAAGCCAGGCGTGGTGGTGCATGCCTTTAATCCCAGCACTTGGGAGGCAGAGGCAAGCGGATTTCTGTGTTTGAGGCCAGCCTGGTCTACAAAGTGAGTTCCAGGACAGCCAGGGCTATGAAGAGAAAGCCTGTCTCGGAAAAAAAAAAAAAAAAAAAAAGAGATGTTGCTCACAGGGCCTAATGTAGCTATCTCTTGTGAGGCTATGCCAGTGCCTGCCAAATACAGAAGTGGATGCTCACAATCATCTATTGGATGGAACACAGGGCCCCAAATGAAGGAGCTAGAGAAAGTACCCAAGGAGCTGAAGGCGTCTGCAACCCTATAAGGGGATCAACTATATGAACTAACCAGTATCCCCCAGAGCTGTGTCTCTTGTTGCATAAGTAGTAGAGGATGGCCTAGTTGGCCATCAATGGGAGGAGAGGCCCTTAGTCTTGCGAAGATCATATGCCCCAGCACAGGGGAATGCCAGGGCCAGGAAGTGGAAGTGGGTGGGCTGGGGAGCAGGGAGGGTATAGGGGGCTTTGGGGATAGCATTTGAAATGTAAATGAAGAAAATATCTAATAAAAAAAAGTTGTTCACACAGCTTGACTTCATTGTACCCAGAGAAGGCTCACGTCATAGGGAACAGTCTCAGGTGGACTGTATGCAGGATGATTATCAACTGAACAGAGTGCAATTTGGCTTCAGAGCCATCAGTTCTGTGGTTTCACAAGTCAGGTGGTAAAATCACTATTCTCAAGTACTTTAGTGCTTGGAGATGCTCAGATCTCCTACCCAGTTATGCTAGACCAGGATGTGGGCTTTAAAAGTCATGCAGTGGAAGAACATGGTCAAAATACTATCAATTCCCCCTACTGAAACACCAAACACTCAAGAAGTAGCAATAGGATCCCATCTCTGTCTGGGTGTATCTACTCTGACAGGTCTGTGGTTACAGTATCAAAATGCCTGCCACTCACAAGTGGTGATAAAGAAAGGTAAAGTGGGAACTGTCATGGACAGGATGTCAGAGTCATTCTGAGAACATGAGGTCATGGCCTGGAGCACAATTTTCTCCATTGTACTACTCCCAAATAGCCACTGAAGTTAAAGAACCCTGAGAGTGAAATACAGTCATGCCCTTCCCTAAAAGGGCATAGGTTAGACACTCTGTGACTCCTGATGGTCTCATTGTGTCCCCATGTAACACCCACAATACTCAGTGAATGTAAATACTTAGAGTTCTTAGCATAAGAGTTTTGGCCTTGCCAACTCCTGCTTAGGGGATGGAGAAAGTAATGTTCTGAAATTCTTGATGTTCAAGAATTTTGATAATTATGGAAATTCTTTTGCTACTCAGAGACTCCAGTTCTTGTGCCTCATTACTAGAAAGGCCATCTCAGGCCACCCCTTCCAGGGAGCTCAACATCCACTTCCCAGGACTTACTCCACATTCTCCAAGTCTACCTCCTTCGTCCTTCATTACTCTCAGATGGAAGGCCAGCCTCCTTCCTCCTCTCTCTGGCCTCTCTCTCATCCACATTGGCTCTCCCAAAAAGATTGCTGAGTCGAGAAAACATGTCCACCAATGTAGTGGATAGACACTGAGTGAATCCTAAGTGAGCTTGTTCCTACAACACTGGTGACATCACAGGAGATGCCAAGAACTCTCCAGGAGACAATAGATTTTCCAAAAAGGGATTGCTGATGTCATGGGCTACAGCCTTTGACTCCCTGCTAATGTTCTCCCTGTACTGACAGGAAGCTGAGGCATATACCTGCAATAGTCACAATAGTCACAAATAATATAAAAATTCTTGTTGTGAGTCTAACCAAGCAAGTGAAAGATCTGTATGACAAGAACTTTAAATCCCTGAAGAAAGAAATCAAAGAAGAACTCAGAAGATTGAAAAAATCTACCAAGCTCATGGGTTAGAATGATTAACATAGTAAAAATGGTCACCTCCCTGAAAGCTGTCTACAGATTCAATCCAATCCCCGTGAAAATTCCAACTCATTTCTTCATAGAGTTAGAAAGAGCAATTTGCAAATTCATTTGGAATAACAGAAAACCTAAGATAGCGAAAAATAATCTCAACAATATATGAACTTCTGGGGGAATCACACCATACCTGACCTTAAGCCGTATTGCAGAACAATAGTAATAAAAACTGCATGGTGTTGGTACAGAGATAGGCAGGTACAGAGTTGGAAAAAAATTGACGACCTAGAGATGAACCCATACACCCGTGGTCACTTGATCATTGACAAAGGAGCTAAATTCATCCAGTGGAAAATAGAAGGCATTTCCAACATATGGTGCTGTTTCAATCGGCAGTCAGCATGTAGAAGAATGTAAATTGTTCCATTCTTATCTCATTGTATATAGGTTAAGTCAAAGTTGCTCAAGTATGTCCACATTAAGCCAGATATGCTGAATCGAATAGAAGACAAAGTGTGGAAGACCCTCGAATACATGAGCACCGGGGAAACTTCCTGAATGGAAAAACAATGGCTTATGTTTTAAGATCAGCTATCAACAAATGGGACCTCATAAAATTAAAAAACTTCTGGAAGGCAAAGGACGCTGTCAATAGGAAAAAATGGGAACCCACGGATTGCGAAAAGATCTTCACCAACTCTGCATCTGATAGAGGCTTTATATCTAAAATATACAAAAAAACTCAAGAAGTTTGACTCCATAGAACTAAATAACCCTATTAAAAAGTGGAGTACAGAGCCAAACAGAGACTCTTCAATGGAGGAATCTCAAATGGCTGAGAAACACTTAAAGAAATGTTCAACATCCTTAGTCATTAGGGAAATACAAATCAAAACAATCTTGGGATTCTACCTCATACCAATCAGAATGGCTAAGATCAAAACTGAAGGTGACAGCAGATGTTGGACAGGCTGTGGAGAAAGAGAAACACTCCTCCATTGCTGGTGGGACTGCAAGCTGGTAAAACCACTTTGGAAATCAATCTGGTGGTTCCTGAAAGAATTGAAAATAGTTTTACCTAAAGACCCAGCTATACCTCTACTGGGCATATACCCCCAAAATATTCCAACACATAACAAGGACACATGTTCCCCTATGTTTATACCAGACTTATTTATAATAGCCAGAAGCTGGAAACAAGACCGATGACTCCCAACCGAAGAATGGATACAGAAAATGTGGTATATTAACAGAATAGAGTACTACTCAGCGATTAAAAACAATGACTTCATACTATTCACAGGCAATTGGAAGGAAACTAGAAACTATGATTCTGAGTAAGGCAACCCAGACACAAAAGAACAGTCATGTATGTATTTACTGATAAGTGGATATTAACCCAAAAGCTCACAATGCCCATGACACAACCCACAGAGCATATGGTGCTTAGAAGGAAGACCAGGGTATGGATGCTTCAGTCCTGCATTAAGGGGAGAACAGAATGATCATGGTAGGTGGAGGTAGAGTGAGAAACTGGCAGGGAAAGTGGAGGGGGAGAAAATAAGGGGGGCAGCATTAGGTACTTAGAAGGGTTGGGAGAGGGGTACAGATGGTCAGGAAATCAAACAAAAATATGTAGGGGTAGGGGGGTGAGGAACAGAGGATAGCCTCTTTAGGGTCTCAGACATCAGGGAAACATGAGGCTCCCAAGACCCAAAGGAGATGACTTTAGCCGAAATGCTCAGAGAAGGGGAAGATTAAACCTGTAGGGACCACCTCCAGTGGATAGGTGTGCTTCTGCCCACCCCCACCCCACCCCTACCCGGGCCATTGCCCTCTGTCAAGGATTGGTTACACCTACCCCTCTCAAAGTTTTTAACCCAGAAATGTTCCTGAGCAAAGGAAGAACAGGGACAAGAAATGGAGCAAAGACTGAAGGAAGGGCCATCCAGGGACTGCCCTACCTGGGGATCCATCCTATCTGCAGAAACCAAACCAGACACTGTTCCTGTGGTCAAGAGGCATTTGTGGACAGGAATCTCAGTGACAGTTCTTTGGGAGGTCTGGCCTGCAACTGACAGTTGGAACCAACCATTAGACTGAGCTCAGGGAACTCCTTGGGGGAGCTTGGGGAAAAGCTGGAAGTGCAGAGGGGGATTGCAACTCTATTGGAAGAACAACATCTGCTGGCAGGACCACCTAGTGCTCTGAGAGACTAGACCACAAACCCAGGAGTGTATAAGGAGGGATCTATAGCTCCAGATACATTGTAACAGAGGATGGCCTTGCTGAAAGCAATGGGAGGGGAGGACCTTGGTCCTGCAGAGTTTTGATGCCCTAGTGTAGAGGGTTGTTAAAACAGAAGGGAAGGAAAGGTTGGGTGGGGGAAGGAGCACCCTCATCCAGGCAAAGGGGAGGAGGAGAGGGCAGATATGGTTTGAGGAGTTGGTGGAGGTGTAACCAGGAAGTGGTATATCATATGCGATGTAATCGAATGGAATAATTAATAAATAAATTAAAAAAAAACACGCACATGCCAGGCATTTCATTTTACAAATGAAGACTCAGGAACCAGCTCAGAGAGTCAGGAAAAGCACCTAGCTGACCTTCCTACTCTGCTGACCTCCCAGAAGTAACGCATTCTTTATCCCTCTCCACACTGTCTTAAATATCCTTGAACTTAAAGACCTTCCTTTGGTTTAGTTGTTTTCATTCCCTTTCCACTGGTTAATTCTTCTGCCTCTTAAACTGGAGTTGACTTTATTTTGTCTTGCAATAAAGGTGTGTGCTACACCTGAGCCAGACAAGATAGTACAGCAAACAGAAAGCTCTTGGGTTAAAAGTCTGTGCTAGGGATGAGCTACACCATAAAAAGGGGTTTTGTTTGTTTGTTTTTGTTTTTGTTTTCAGAAAATAGCACAATCTTGGGGTTTACAATGCGATCAAATATCCTGCATCAGAATTCAGCAATGTTTCCCCCCACCCCTTATATTATCAAGCTCTCTGACAGTGCTCTGGTTGTTTCTAGGCATGTCTGAGTGCAACATCATGGGAATAAGAGGATCCCAAGGACATCACGACTGGGCTTTTGAACCTGTTGCACGTGGCCAACAGGGACCTAAAAAGCACCAAGGAGACAAATGATCCTCATCACAAGGGATAAATCCCTCATCCCTCTTGTAACATAATTTACTGCAAGATGTCACCATTCCTGACCTTGACTCATTGTTCTATGTGCTGCTGAAAGGAAGGGTTCCTGTCCAGGGTTCACCCAACGAACCACAGAAACACTGAACTCAGTTAAACAGGGATGGTTTAGTGAATATACACCACAACAATGAATAACCAGGGCAACAAATCAAAACTCTGTACTGGACATTTCTCAAGGCCAGGTCAGTGCAAACATCACATGCACAAGGTTTGGAAGTGCTGTCCTACAAGGGCTCTGGCTCAATCCATTTTAGACATAATAGTTGATTTTGACCTTCAAATTGACAGGTCCTATGTGAAACATATCGATTTTGGAATTTCAGAAGATTAATAAATGTAACATACAGAAATTAACATGGTACATAATCAGCATCACCCTGTTCTGAGTCAAGATTTTTGTTTTGTTTTGTTTTACATCCATGGCTGGCAGGCAGATTAGAGCAAATGTATGAAATAGACTGCTGGCTTATAACAAACTTGCTACAGTTATGGTAAGTGGGCAAGCATTGTCAGAGAGAACTTTGTATAATTAGGAAAGAGGTCTGCATGAACTTACCATGTTTAGACTACGTCCATGTTCTCAACAGGAGCTTCTTGGAAGGAGAACAGACAATGTGTATGTTACCTGTAATGAGGGGCCTCGGCAGTGTTGCTCAGACTGCTCAGTGCCCATTCCACCTCACTCTGTCACTGCAGAGAAACCCAGGGTGCTCCCCCACCTTCACTGTGATCCAGGCCTAGGCACAAAAAGGCCTCAGTTATGCTCAATTTTCAACTCATGTACTTGTGTAAAGAAACACAGTGTGGTCACATGCTATTGATACTCTTCACATCTTACTGAGGGCAGCAATTGCTTGATTAAACCCAATTCTATAAAAAGAAAATCTATGCCCTGGGAAGTATAACAAGATAAATCTGGGATGGAGGTGCATGAACATCTCTGGTACTGAACGCAGAAAGGTGGAGGTAGGAGTAAGAAGTATGATTAAGTAGCCCACCAGATTCACACTGCGTCTGCTAGATTCAATCTAAGAACAAGGAAGTGGAGTATCTATCATGGTTTCTGTCTAGCCCCTTGAAAGGTTCTCCGGGATTTGGTCTCAGCATCTGATACTTCCTGCAGGGGCCGCAACAGTCAGGGAAGCTAGAGATAGTCATAGGCACAGTATCATGCTAGCAGCAGTGGACATTGCTCATTTGTTCAGATGGGGATACCCACTTTAATTTGTTCTAAATGTGGACCTAGTGAAAGAGAGAACAAGGGCCATAGAATAGAAAGATCTTTTCCACTTCTCATTCTTTTGAGAAAGAAAGACTCGTAGAGAGAGAGAATGCTAAGTTCTTTATAATAGACAAGAATTGGTAGGTTGACCTTCAGTGTTTCAGTGTTGTTTTCTGAAACACGGTCTCACATATCCCATGTTGTCCTCTACCTGGCTTGCCAGGTTAACCTTCTGCTCAGATAATCCTACTTCCATTTTCCAATAGCTAGGCTTACAAGTGGGGCCTCCTAGGACTGCTATGACGGCCCTAGTCACAGAGACCTGGGTTTTCTAATGCTGAGGCGTGTACCCACCAGTATAGCTACAGCCATTGTGTTCTCTGTCCAGCCCCTATTTCAGATTGTTGGTGTAATATGCCTGCCGATCACTGACATAGAAAAATAACTTGACTCAGAGCAAGGTCATGGTGATCACATCCTCTTATGTTCTGAATGACATTTGTTAATCTTACAATGTTCCACAAAACTTTATATAGGACCCATTCAATTCAGACTCACTATGCACTGTTATATCTAAAATGGCCTGATCAGAACTGACCAGTTCATATGCGCTCCCTATGGTTTGTTTTGTTTTGATTTGTTTTTTTTTTTTGTTTTTCTTTATAAGTTAACAAAAATAGATGTCTGGGGCCATGGCTCAGCACCCAATACCTCAGCATATTCAGACTGGTGTGATTTCTCAGTAGTTTTTAATGGCTCATTTGCTGAAATGCTCATTTTAAGGTAGGATGAGACATTTCTGAGAAGGGTTTGGAAAGGAAACAGTTAGATACATAGGAATTACTTAGGCAATGCCAATCAAGACTGGACAAACCCTGGCTTTGGAAGGAGGATGTGCTCAATGGCTGTGTCCAAGGAAAGTCCCCAGGAAATGGGTATCTGTTTGTGGAACATTGTAAGATTAACCAATGTCATTCAGAACACAGCAGGATGTGATCACCATGCCCTTGGTCTGAGTCATTATTTTTATTTTATTAAGTGATTGGCATGCATGTTACAGCAACAATCTGAAATAGGGTCTGGACATTAAAAAAAAAAGTGGTTGTAGCTATAGTGGCAGGTGACTCCTGGACACCAACCCCTGCATTCAGAAGCACACAGGACAATGAGCCAAGGTCAGGAAATGGTGACATCTTGCTATAAATTTTGTGGCAAGAGGGATGAGAAGCTTATCCCTTATGCTAAGGATCAGGGGTCTCCTTGGTGCTTTTTAGGTCTCTGATGGCCATGTGCAACAGGTTCAAGAGCCCAGTTCTGATGTGCTTGGGATCCTGGTGTTCCCATGGTTATGCACTCAGACATACCTGGAAACTCCCAGAGCACTTGTCAGAGGGCTTGATTTCTATGATTGAGGGAGCATTGCTGACTTTTGTTGCAGGATATTTGATTGCATTGTAAACTCAAGATTGTGCTACTTGCTAAAAAAGACAAAACCAAAAAACCAAAACTTTTTATTGTGTAGGTCAGCCCTTGCACAGAACTTCAACCCAAGGACTTTCTCTTTATTGCTCTTTCTTGTCTGTGGCTCAGCCCTTGCACACACCTTTACTGCAGAGCAAAAGAAAGTGAACTCCAGGTCAAGAGGCAGAGCAATTAACCAGTTCAAAGGGAATGAACACTTCTCAACCAAAGGAAGGTTCTTATGTTGCAGGATATTTAAGACAGTGTGGAGAGGGATGAAGAGTGCTTTCCTTCTGAGAGATCAGCAGAGTAGGAAGGTCAGCTGGGTGCTTTCCCTGATTCTCTGAGCTGGCGTGTTTTCACCCCAGCATCTGTGTTTGAGTCTGTATTGTTAAAATTAAATGGCTTGCATATGTGTATTTTTAAATTTTATGTATTAATCATTCCACTCAATTACATCTCAAATGGTATACCACATTCTGCCTACCCTTCCACCAACCCTTCAAACCCCATCTGCCCTGTTCCCTTCCACTTTGCCTGTATGAGGTTGCTCCCCCACCTTCCCACCCTCTCCTGCCCTACTGTTTCAGCACCCTACTACACTGGGGCATCAAACCTCCACAGGACCAAGAGCCTCCCCTCCCTTTGCTGGCAAGCAAGGCCATTCTCTGCTACAACGTATCTGGAGCTATAATTTCTTCTCAGTACACTTCTTAGTTTGTAAACAAGTCTCTTGGGTGGTCCTGCCAGCAGATGTTGTTCTTCTAATGGAGTTGCAATCCATCTCTGCTCCTCCAGTTTTCTGGAAGCTCCCGTACCAGATTCCCTGAGCTCAGTCTAATGGTTGGCTCCGAAGGTCAGTTGCTGGCCACACCTCCCAAAGAAACATCATGGGAGGTTCCAGTCAGCAAGTGCCCCTTGACCACAGCAAGAGTGTCTGGTTTAGTGTTTGCAGACATTGTGGATTTCCAGGTAGGGCAGTCCCTGGATGGCCCTTCCTTTAATCTCTGCTCCATTTGTTGTCCTTGTTCTTCCTTTTGACAGGAATATTTCTGGGTTAAAAACTTTGAGATGGGTGGGTGGCCCTACTCCGCAACGAAAAGCCATGCCTAACCTCTGGATATGGTCTCTACAGGCTCTCTCTCCCCTTTGTTGGGTATTTCAGCTATATTTTAAACTAATCCATAGAAGAAAAATTTCCTATTCTAGAGAAAGTAATACTTGCAAAGGTAGAAGAATCAGGCCGAAAACCAGTTAATTAAAACAGAAAAGAGACTCTCCTTGACATATAACAATCAAAACACTAAGTACACAAAACTAAAAGAGAACATTCAAAACTGCAAGGGAAAATGGTGGAGGAACATAAAAAGACAGACCTATCAGAAATCAACAACAGAAGTGAGGTTATGGAGCAGGAGGAACAGTCCTCCGTTGCTGGTGGGAGTGCAAACTTGCATCACCAGTATTAGAATCAACATGGTGGTTCCTCAGAAAGTTGAGAATCAATCTATCTCAAGATCCAACTTGGGTCTATACCCTAAGGATGCTTAATTTTACCATAAGGACATACTCAACTATGTTATTTTTGCTTTAGTTATATTAACTAGAAACTGAAAATAGCCTATGCGTCCTTCAAAAGAATGAATAAAGAAACTGTGGTACATTTACACAATTGCTCAGCTGTTAATAAATGTGTAGAATTCATTAGACCTGATAGGTTTTTCTGTGACTGTGGTACTGGAACACTGTCCAATCCTTGTACATTAGCTGGTGAGCCTACACAGGATACAGATAACGTTATGTGACTCTGCTCCACCTGTAACATCTAATATGTTGCAGAACAATTGAATTCCTTCCCTAAAGAAAAAGTCCTGCTATTCAAACATAACTTAAAACATCTTTGGGAAGATAAAATACTTGCCTGTGCTACAGAATGAGACTCGACTGAGAAAAATGGATACACAAGGTCAGTTGTCACTATGAAACTCAAGCTACCAAAAGGAAGTGGCACTATATTGACTCAGGATTTCAGAGCTCGGGATTTTAGCATTACTGCGTAAAAAGTTTTGAAGGGACAGAAGTGAAGAAATAAGCCACACTTTTGTACAGATACCAACTTCTGAAAACGTTGGTGTCTTTACAATGAGCATTAAATGCAGTCTGATTTGCAGTAGTAATCTTCAATAGACAAGCTGCTTTGTTGCTGCCTTTATGGACATGGGTACCAATTGCTTTTGGTAATATGGTAAAAATGTGAGCTAGCGGGCTGGAGAGATGGCTCAGTGGTTAAGAGCACTGACTGCTCTTCCAAAGGTCCTGAGTTCAAATTCCAGCAACCACATGGTGACTCACAATCATCCCTAATGAGATCTGGTGCCCTCTTCTGGTGTGTCTGAAGACAGCTATGGTGTACTCACATAAATAAAATAAATCTTTTAAAAAATGTGAGCTAGCACTTCTGCATTGATTTTATAACATGTATTCAGATTGAGAATGTGATTTTAATGCTTAAACCTCATGGAGTTTGTTTTTAATTTCAAACACATCTTACTGTGCTTGAATGTGCCCTGGTTTGTTAGCACACCTAGACTTGCTGTAACTGCACTCATGTAACAGTATGTACCTTCCCTCTAGGAAAGAGAAAAACACTAGCCTTAGGTTGTATCTAGTGATTTTCCTTGTGTCCTTTAAGAAAAATTAAGACTATTATTTCCTTCCCTTTCCTGTGCAGCATTCAAAAATCACCCCTAGAAAAAGTGAGTGCTTTAATGAGACTTCCTAGGAAGGGATGCAAGGTGAAACAAAAGTATTCTTGTATCTCAGTTTTGTGAAAGTTAAAGCTACTATGTTTTAAAGTATAATTTAGAAAGTCTCTTCAAAACAGTCCTGTATTTGATCTCTATTCATAGTTTTTTATTTAAACAGTTTAGACAAAACTGCTGGAAATTACAGCAATTTCCTGCATTAAGCAGTACATATACAGCTCTATTCAGCTTCATAACACCCGCCACACCCATTTATGTGTACTGGTGACAGTGGGCATAAGGAGCCTGAAAGTGTTTGCATGTACCAAAACTTCTAGACTTAATATATTGTGGAGTATTCAATAACCATTTTTAGATGGTAGATAATAATTAAAATGGTTTAATTTCCTAGAAATTAAATGGAAAAAGAGTCATTTTTTAAGATAAAGTTTTTTAGATCATAAAAATGTCATCATTAAGTTTGCATGCATACAGATGCAATTACAAAAAATAATTCATTCTGAGTTAGTAATCCAGATCCGGAAATATAAATATAGCATGCATTTCCTTATATATGGATATTAGCCATTAAATAAATGAAAACCAACCTACAATTTGTAGACCTCAAAGGTTAGACATAGAGGAAGGGACTTGAGGAAGGCTCATTGAACTCCCTGGGAGAGGGAAACTTAATAGATTTCATAGGTGGATTGTCGGCAAAAGAAGATAGAAACAGGAGAAAAGAAGGTGAAGAGAAGGAAAGAATGATGGAGAGAATTGAAAGCCATTTGAGGAATTATATGGAAACACGCTGCTGTGCATATATCCTAAAATGTATGCAGCTGATCCTGATGAAGTCTCCTAATAACAGGGTATACGAAATCCCAACTGGCCATCTCTTGCTATGAAACGAGGCTTCCAGTACTGGGATTGGGTTGTATTCAACTGAGCTGTTGGCTAAGGGGATCTCATAGAAATCCCCAAACAACCCAGGCTAAGACAATGGGTTGTTCTCTACAATTAGAGAGAGGGCCCCATTGCTGAGGATAGACAACACCCACACAACTCATTTAACATGGAGAAGTTGATCTGGTGTCTAAATGAAGCCTTTACCCCTATGTTCTAATGTCTTCCATACAGGATGATACTTGGCAGGCTTCCAAAAGAGAAACATAAACACCAAGCCATGCACAAAACCAGTTATCTAAAGCACTTTGATGGAGGAGGACAGCCTTTTAAGCAATTGATACTGGAGTGACCAGACACACCTGGACAAAAATGATGAAATCCACCTAAACTTCAAACTTCAAAAATTAACTCCAAAGTAACTTCCATTATACTATAGGATTTTAAAGTTTTATAATTTTGTATTTATTTACATCCCAAATGCTGTCACCCTCCCCCTATACCCTACTCCCTTCCCCTGTGAGAGGGCAGCTCCCACTAGGTTGACCCCTACCCTGTTGCATCAAGTCTCTGTATGATTATGTGCATCCTCCCCCATTGAGGCCATACAAGGCAGTCCTATGTTACATATTTGCCAGGGGCCTCAGAGAAGCCCATGTATCTTCTTTGGTTGATGGCACAGTTCTGGGCGCTCCAGGGGTCTAGGTTAATTGACACTGTCAATCTTACTGTGGGGTTGCCATCTCCTTCAGGGACCTCAATCCTTCTCCTAACTGCAGCATAGAGGTCTCCAACCTCTGTCCCATGTTTGGGTAAGGGTATGTGTATCTGTCTCAGTCAGCTGCTGGGTAGAGCCTCTCAGAGAGCAGCTTTGTTAGGCTTCTGTCTGCAAACACAACATAACATCAGTAATAGTGTCAGAGATTGATGCCTGCCTATGGAATGGGCCTCAAGGTGGGCTGGTTACTAGTCAGTCATTTCTTTTATTTCTGCTCCATCTTTGTCCCTGCATTTCTTTTAGGCAGGACCTGTCCAAAGCTTTTATAATTTTGTCCAAGTATAATCCTTTAGGTAAAATCATAGGAGAACATTTAGTATCCAGGGCTAAAGAAAGAGTTCTTGGGCCCATGTCAAAAGCAAAACCCATTTAAAAATAACAAATTGAGCTTTGTCAAAAATGTGAAAACAAATGCTTTGAACTCAATGTTGAATACAAGGCCTTGCACATATAAGGCATGCATTCTACTTTGAGCTGCACTTTATTCCCTTAAACTAAAAGGTTTCAGTCTGTGATGGAAGACAGCACAAGTTATGTGATCCAGCTAGAAGTACATACTTGAAAGGTACAAATTTCATCAAGAACTAATTTCTCTAATATACAAGTCATAATTAAAATTTTATTATAAAACATTCAATAGGAAATATGACAAGATCAGTAAGAGACATCTCACTAAATAGGGATTATACTCAACAAATGAAGATGTTCAACATCATTAGTTTATAGAGAAACACGGACTAAGGCCTCAATGAGTTATCACTGCAATCCTTCCAAAGGGCAAACATAACAAACTGTGGCATAGCAGGCTGCAATGAAAAGTTAACAAAATTTTGTGGTGGGTTTATCCACTGTAGAAAAGAACTCAGAAGTTCCACTAAAATTACAAAATGCAAGTACTATAGAAACAACAGCTGTAACTCTGAATAAACAAAGAGTTTGAAAAACTGAATAAGATGAAATAAAATAATGAAAATTAGCAAGAGGAGTGTGTAGTTCTTAGAGATCCATTGCTGTTGTAGCATGCTTCTGATGTCATGATAGGCGAGAGGTCTAGGTGGCCAATAGAGGTCAACAATTTAAGTAGATCACTGAGCTGAATTTGCTAGGAGGTGAGACTAGGTGGCAAGGTGACTTACTTGGACAAGCAAGTGCCTGATACCAGCATTCAAGAGACAGATTGGATCCTTCTTTAGTAACACTGCTAGGGTCCCTTGGGTCTCTTTAAACAAACTCCCATGAAACTCTTCATTATGTAGACAATTATCAATACTATCTCCACCTTCTAGACTTTGATGGTAGGCTTGATGGCCTACTGACCCACTTAAACACAGCCATGTTAGCCACTTTTAATGTGCTTGAGATTTGGAGTCAGACATTTCTTCAGAGTTTGGTTTATCTTATTGGGAAACTAATTAGCACTGGCTGTTTATAACCGTCAGTCCATGGGGCTGACACCTCTATATGCATCATATTAGCTAGCCTAAATTGAGTCCTCTGAGGGAATGCAGTTTTCAGGGATTAGAGATTACTTCTGTGAACTTGAGAAAAGAGCACCTGGTATGTACTTATTGGAGCCTCATTAACTTCTTGCTTAAGCCACTGGCTCCTAAGTATAGTCAGTCAATTGAAGTTTCCCGTGCTGGGATTAGGTTACATTTAATTGAGTTGTTGGCCAAAGGGATTCCATGGGGATGCCCATACAATCTATTCTACTGGCAAGACTATAGGTTGTTCTTCAGAAATTGAATCTATTTTGTTTATAATACTATTAACCCAGAAACAACTCAAATGATGTCCTTCCAAAAATGTGATTGTTAAGCCATCCATAAGCATTTGTACTTTGAAATGCTACATAGCAATAAAGTGAGATAATTCATTGACATACAACAAGTTGATTATATTTTTATAGAACTGGACACAAAAAATGGGCCAGAAGGTAACACACTGAAGGATTACATTCATATAATATTCGTGAAAAGTTAAGGAGTGGATGCCAGATGTAGTGGTTTGAATAACAATGGTCCATATCGACTCAGATATTTGAAATCCTGGTCCCCAGTTGGTAGAACTGTTTTGATAAGGATTAGGAAATGTGGCCTTGTTGGATGAATTATGTCCCTGCTGGTAGGCCTCAAGGTTTCAAAAGCCCCTGCCAGTCATTGTCTCTCTTTCTCTCTACCTCCAACTTGTGAATCAGAAATAAGCTCCCAGCTACTTCTACAGCACCATGCCTGTCTCCTAGACTACTGCCATTCTTTTTACCGTGGGTTTATGGTCAGCAAGTAATTAATTACTTTGTTTTGTAAGTTATTTGGCCATGGTGTGTCTGCACAGCAATAGAAAAGTAACTAAGACACCAGTAAAGTCCAGGATCTGAAGCAATAGCTAAAACCATGGGTGTGGTTACTAAAGAGCAGAAGTAATCCTTGTAGTGAAGAGAGGATTTAGCATCTTGACCGTGACAACATCAATGCCCTGTTGGAGGATTCAAAGTGCAGTTTTCTAGAGGATTCCATCTGAAGAAACTAAGACACTGGAAGAATGTGTTATATTCCTTGTCTGTGGATTGTTTTGATGTGTGAATCTACAATTATTTCAAAATGTTTTAGTTCCAAAAAGATGGCAATATTATAAATATTATACACAATAATCTCAAATTTGACTACATGAATACATTCACATAATACTTATATATCGTGTATAGACCACAGAAATTGTTTATGTGAGTCTGATTTATGTTACTCATTTTAGAAAGACTTAAAAACATTACCATGGGTAAGATGAGAGATGAGAAACTTTACCAAGGAAACCCTATAAAAGAAAACAGTCAAAATAATATGTACTTTCTTTGAAAGATCTGTAAATGAGCTGATTAAACCTGGCAAGTTATCTCTTAAAAAAGCAAGTGGACCCAAGCACATTAAGGTATAGTGAAAACTGGCATAAAATACTTCTCACACATAACAGCAATATAAGAAGTGAAGCTGAGGCAGGGAGCAGGCTGAAAGGGTGTGCTGGGCAGGGTCAGTGGGACCCACCAGGCAGTGACTTGCAACCTCCCCTCCCCCACAAAATGGCATCTTAGAACACTGAGACTACTTCTGAAGCCAAGGGTGCCAACTTACACACAGTATCAAGCTGGCCCAAGTCAAGCCATTCTAAGAGAAAACCTTGGTTAGAAACATCTGCTTAGTGTAGGTGTGCTAAATAAGATTCCAAAAGTGGTAGAAGTCAAGGATGATTGCTGCTAATTGGTTAGTATGACATTTGCATAATGGGTGTACTAAGCACTGAGGGTTTACTCCCCAGTGAGCATTCTCCTCTGGGCATAATATAGAGGCTACATTGCGCCCTCTCAGACCCTGAAGTGAGGATATAACTAACTAGTAAACTACTCACTTAACTCTACTACAACTCAGCTACACCAGAACAATGTGAAGATATTAATTAAGTGAATGCACCTGTTAAAAACTTGAAAAATGAAATAGCCCCTAATGTCTAATGCACTAATGTAAGGAGCATGAAAGTCCAAGGCAATATAAAACCTGCAAAAATTACTAATTACTAATCCCCCTTAGTGGCCTCCCATGAAAGTCACTTAGGTGATATCCCAGAGTACATAATTGAAGTTGCATGAAGTTTAAAGTGCTGTCAAGATGACTCAGTGGGTAAAGTCCCTTGCTGCCAAGCCTGAAAACCTGATCACACAGAGTGGAAAGAGGACCCTGACTCTCATACACGTTGCCTTCTGATCTCCACACATATTCTGTGGCAAGTGTGTACATGTGCATGTTCTCATTCACTTGCACACACACACGTGACTGGATTAGAAATCAATTATAATTATTTTTCAAAACAAGACTATTCAAAAGTATGGAATCCTACTACTATACGACCTTCCCAAAGTATAAGCATACGTATCTACATATTTAAAAAAAGGAGTGTAAATGGAGTTTCCCTATTTCAAGAGTACAATATCTTACCCAAACACTATCAGAAAGATTAACACCAGTTGTTTCTACATCCTGCTACACTGCTGAATTTGTTCATTGTTCTAGAAGTTTTCTGGTCTAACTTTTGGCTTCCCTATGAGCATGTTTCTCTCTATTCTACATCACTTCTTTTTTTTAAAAAAAGATATATTTCTTTATTTACATTTCAAATGTTATCCCCTTTCTTAGTTTCCCCTCTGCAAATCACCATCCCCCCTCTAGTCCCTGCTCCCCAAACCACTCACTCTCATTCTTGTCCCTGGAATTCCCCTATACTGTATCATAGAAACTTCACAGGACCTCTCCTCCCATTGATGAGTAGGCCATCCTCTGCTACATATGCAGCTAGAGTCACCAGTTCCACCATGTGTATTCTTTGATTGGTGATTTAGTCACAAGGAGCTCTAGGGGTACTGGTTAGGTCATATTGTTGTTCCTCCTATGGGGCTGCAAACCCCTTCAGCTCCTTGGGTACATTCTCTAGCTCCACCATTGGGGGCCCTGTGCTCCATCCAATGGATGACTGTGAGCATCCACTTCTGTATTTGCCAGGCACTGTCACTTTACATCACTTTTTACAAACCCAATTACCTTCTGTCCTATAGCAGTGTCTAATTTCACAACTTTAAATACACAAGGAAGACATGTTCTTCCTTATTAGCAAGATAAGAAATTCTGCTTGGAAAGGTTAAAAAGGAGAAATTGGACGGAAATTCTCTTCCCATGTTGAGACTTTGTGTGGTTTAGGTATCAGGGTGACTATAACCTCATAGAATGAGTTAGCAATGTTTCTTCCATTAGCTCTTTGTTGAATGTCACATAGAATTCTGCAATAAAACTATCTGGCCCTGGGCTTTTTTGAATTGGAAGACTTTTGATGACTGTTTCTATTTCCTTAGGGGTCATAAGACTGTTATTTACTAGACCAGATTTTGATTTCATTTTGATAGTTGATAACTGTTTAGAAATAACCCATTCCATTTAGATTTTCCAATTTTCTACAGTACAGGCTTCTGCAGTAAGACCTAAGGATTCTTTGAATGTCCTCAGTGTCCACTCTTATGTCTCCTGTTCCATTTCTGGTTCTAGAAACCCATTCATCTACAATTATTACAGGGCAGGTGGAATCAAGACACTCAGCTGAGACACTCTGCTGACAACGTGGCCATCTCAAGACTGGTTGTCAAGAATGGCTGACAAAATGCTTCCAAGTCTGGGAATGTTTTGCAGCCTGGGAGAGAAAATAAGACACTGTGGTCCACATGCACATTAAGGACAGATTAGACTGGTAAGGGCTGACATGAATTATTATTTCACAAGTGCCAGTAGAAAAATCCAGGATAATGTATATATACATCTGGTAGCATTTACCAAATAAACCACACAATTTTGTAAGAACTCATATGTGTGTAGGCTTAGCAAAACCCAGGCCCCTTCCAGTTCTAAGATGGAGAAGGAGAACCAACCACTATAGTAGTATCTTGGCAGTGTGGGCTAAATCGAGTTTCACATACTTTCCAATGTGCTACAGATGACCCTTTCTCTGGCAGAATCTGTTCATAAAAACCATAGGACCGGCGGACTCCGGAGATGGAGGAAAAGGAGCAGCTGCGGCGGCAGATACGCCTCCTGCAGGGTAACTGAGCGTGTGATTCTGCCTTCTCAGGTCTAATTGATGACTATAAAACACTCCACGGCAATGGCCCTGCCCTGGGCAACTCATCAGCTACTCGGTGGCAGCCACCCGTGTTCCCGGGTGGCAGGACCTTTGGCGCCCGCTACTCCCGTCCAAGTCGGAGGGGCTTCTCCTCACACCATGGCCCTTCGTGGCGCAAGAAATACTCCCTTGTGAATCAGCCTGTGGAATCTTCTGACCCAGCCAGCGATCCTGCTTTTCAGACATCCCTCAGGTCTGAGGATAGCCAGCATCCTGAACCCCAGCAGTATGTACTGGAGAGACAGGTCCAGCTCAGTCCAGATCAGAATATGGTTATTAAGATCAAGCCACCATCAAAGTCAGGTGCCATCAATGCTTCAGGGGTCCAGCGGGGGTCCTTGGAAGGCTGTGATGACCCCTCTTGGAGTGGCCAAAGACCCCAAGGAAGTGAGGTTGAGGTCCCTGGTGGACAACTGCAGCCTGCAAGGCCAGGAAGAACCAAGGTGGGTTACAGTGTGGACGACCCCCTCTTGGTCTGCCAGAAGGAGCCTGGCAAGCCTCGGGTAGTGAAGTCTGTGGGCAGGGTGAGTGACAGCTCTCCCGAGCATCGGCGGACAGTCAGTGAAAATGAAGTGGCCCTCAGGGTACACTTCCCATCTGTCCTGCCCCATCACACTGCTGTGGCTCTGGGCAGGAAGGTAGGCCCTCATTCTACCAGCTATTCTGAACAGTTCATTGGAGACCAAAGAGCAAACACTGGCCACTCAGACCAGCCAGCTTCCTTGGGGCCAGTGGTGGCTTCAGTCAGACCAGCAACAGCCAGGCAGGTCAGGGAGGCCTCACTGCTCGTGTCCTGTCGAACCAGCAAGTTTCGGAAAAACAACTACAAATGGGTAGCTGCCTCAGAAAAGAGCCCACGGGTCGCTCGGAGAGCCCTCAGTCCCAGAACAACTCTGGAGAGGGGGAACAAGGCCACTTTGGGTACAGTTGGAAAGACAGAGAAGCCACAGCCTAAAGTTGACCCAGAGGTGAGGCCGGAGAAACTGGCCACACCATCCAAGCCTGGCCTCTCTCCCAGCAAGTACAAGTGGAAGGCTTCCAGCCCGTCTGCTTCCTCCTCTTCCTCTTTCCGTTGGCAGTCTGAGGCTGGCAGCAAGGACCATACTTCTCAGCTCTCCCCAGTCCCATCTAGGCCCACGTCAGGGGACAGACCAGCAGGGGGACCCAGCAGCTTGAAGCCCCTCTTTGGAGAGTCACAGCTCTCAGCTTACAAAGTGAAGAGCCGGACCAAGATTATCCGGAGGCGGGGCAATACCAGCATTCCTGGGGACAAGAAGAACAGCCCTACAACTGCCACCACCAGCAAAAACCATCTTACCCAGCGACGGAGACAGGCCCTCCGGGGGAAGAATAGCCCGGTTCTAAGGAAGACTCCCCACAAGGGTCTGATGCAGGTCAACAGGCACCGGCTCTGCTGCCTGCCGTCCAGCCGGACCCACCTCTCCACCAAGGAAGCTTCCAGTGTGCACATGGGGATTCCACCCTCCAATAAGGTGATCAAGACCCGCTACCGCATTGTTAAGAAGACCCCAAGCTCTTCCTTTGGTGCTCCATCCTTCCCCTCATCTCTACCCTCCTGGCGGGCCCGGCGCATCCCATTATCCAGGTGCAGGTGTCCTACTTCCAGCCACAGTGAGGGGTGGCATCCCAGTGGGTCCCTAGTGCTAAACCGCCTTCGTCCAGCAATCACTGGGGGAGGGAAAGCCCCACCTGGTACCCCTCGATGGCGCAACAAAGGCTACCGCTGCATTGGAGGGGTTCTGTACAAGGTGTCTGCCAACAAGCTCTCCAAAACTTCTAGCAGGCCCAGTGATGGCAACAGGACCCTCCTCCGCACAGGACGCCTGGACCCTGCTACCACCTGCAGTCGTTCCTTGGCCAGCCGGGCCATCCAGCGGAGCCTGGCTATCATCCGGCAGGCGAAGCAGAAGAAAGAGAAGAAGAGAGAGTACTGCATGTACTACAACCGCTTTGGCAGGTGTAACCGTGGCGAATGCTGCCCCTACATCCATGACCCTGAGAAGGTGGCCGTGTGCACCAGATTTGTCCGAGGCACATGCAAGAAGACAGATGGGTCCTGCCCTTTCTCTCACCATGTGTCCAAGGAAAAGATGCCTGTGTGCTCCTACTTTCTGAAGGGGATCTGCAGCAACAGCAACTGCCCCTACAGCCATGTGTACGTGTCCCGCAAGGCTGAAGTCTGCAGTGACTTCCTCAAAGGCTACTGCCCATTGGGTGCAAAGTGCAAGAAGAAGCACACGCTGCTGTGTCCTGACTTTGCCCGCAGGGGTATTTGTCCCCGTGGCTCCCAGTGCCAGCTGCTCCATCGTAACCAGAAGCGACATGGCCGGCGGACAGCTGCACCTCCTATCCCTGGGCCCAGTGATGGAGCCCCCAGAAGCAAGGCCTCAGCTGGCCACGTACTCAGGAAGCCTACTACTACTCAGCGCTCTGTCAGACAGATGTCCAGTGGTCTGGCTTCCGGAGCTGAGGCCCCAGCCTCCCCACCTCCCTCCCCAAGGGTATTAGCCTCCACCTCTACCCTGTCTTCAAAGGCCACCGCTGCCTCCTCTCCTTCCCCCTCTCCCTCTACTAGCTCCCCAGCCCCTTCCTTGGAGCAGGAAGAAGCTGTCTCTGGGACAGGCTCAGGAACAGGCTCCAGTGGCCTCTGCAAGCTGCCATCCTTCATCTCCCTGCACTCCTCCCCAAGCCCAGGAGGACAGACTGAGACTGGGCCCCAGGCCCCCAGGAGCCCTCGCACCAAGGACTCAGGGAAGCCGCTACACATCAAACCACGCCTGTGAGGCCCCCTGAGGACCAGCCCGCACCTACCTCAGACCCTCACCCCTGGAGAGGATGAAGGCTCTACCCACAACTGCTCCTGAGGAGAAGCAGCCTGCCACTGAGCCCAGCTGGGGCTCTAACCAGGAGTCATAGCTCCTCCCACTTGGCTCCTAGCCTCTGGAGGCCTTTGTGTGCCCAGGCCTTGTTCTCCCTCAAGCCAAGGCCCTGTCCATTCCCTGTTCCTCTCCCTCCCCTTCTCCCCTCCTCCCCTCTGCCCCTCCTCCCCTCCAAGGCACCCAGCCTCACTTTAGGACTTGTCCCTGTTTCCCCATCCATCAGGGTGCCATGTGAGGTTCATCCCAGCCTGTCTCCTGTGGTGGCATTGGCAGCTGTAGGACTGGTGCCCCCAACCCTCCCTACCCAGGACTCCTGCCCAGGGAAGAGGTTAATGGCCAGGCCTCTCTGGTGGGTATTTTATGTTCAGCAATAAAGGTTTTATCCTGTGTCAAAAAAAAAAAAAAAAAAAAAAAAAAACAAAACCATAGGACCTGTGGCAGGGAATAATCAAAACCTCTACCCTGCGTCTCTAGTGCTGACCTTTAGAAAGCCCTGACCTGCCAGCAATTCTCTGTGGAAGCACAGGACTTAAAAAGCCCTGACCTGCCAGCAATTCTCTGTGGAAGCACAGGACTTAGAAAGCCCTGACCTGCCAGCAATTCTCTGTGGAAGCACGGGACTTAGAAAGCCCTGACCTGCCAGCAATTCTCTGTGGAAGCACGGGACTTAGAAAGCCCTGACCTGCCAGCAATTCTCTGTGGAAGCACGGGACTAATTCTTCTGCATATTAACTCTCTGATTCGTCTCCAGTCTGAGTCAGTTCCCTTCAGTAATAATCACACAGCCACCTGGAAGAAGTAAGTCCTCAATATACTCTTAGATCTGCTATGGCAAAAAGGGGAGCTTCAAATGTCCTTCCTAATTAGCAACAACAAAACACAGCAAGATGGTCAAGGACAACAGCATCTATCAAAAGCTATTTCCCAGCCTGACTTGGAAGGTTATTATATCTGTTGTGTGGTTATCACTGATGCTGTATTGCAAGCAAAACTGAGAAACATGGAAATATTTTTATTTCCTCAGCAGCTATAGAGCAATGACTGTATATTACTCCATATTTGGCCACAGAGTCATGAATGAATGTGTGTTGCAGAGTACTACATGTTAGGAGTAGGAGAATTCATGACAGCATGGATACAGTATGGCAGTGATTACATCATAAAGTGTGTGTCCATGGGGTAAGCCACATTATCCACACACAAGAGACCATCGCCTTGTGTATCCCTAGGTGGCTATGACTTCACACATATAAAGAAGAGGATAGCTGGGTCTGGGTTTAGTCAGAGAAGATGCACCTAACCCTCAAGTGACTGGAGATCTAAGGGAGTCTAGAGGTCTGGTGGGGTGGGTGTGGGATTCTTGGGGACACAGGAGGGGCGAGGGAGGAGGTATGAGATGTGGAAGAGCCAGAGAGAAGACCAGGAAGGGAATAAAATTTGGAGTTTAAAATAGAAAACATAAATAAAACAAAAGCATAAAAGTGTTATTTTTCTTGTGCTTCAGACTTGCTTTTCTTTCTAAGCAGAGTATGTTCGTCACCTTTCTGGATAGACAGAATTAATAGGAGCTAGAAGGTCGAAAGCAAAGATAGCTATTATACCAGCATGAGTTCAGAACATCACCAAATTGGGACAAGGTGAGGAAGTAGGCCATGGAGCTGAAAGGAAATGAAACTGTGATTCATGTAATGTATGTCAAATAGCCCAAAGAGTTGTTTGTGAGCTTTGAAACTTGGGGCTGAGAACATAGCAGAACAGACCAGGACATGCCCGGGCAGGCCCATCGCCTCCCTATCTCCCACCCCTCTGACCTAAGTTAAATGTTACAGGCTGCTGATGTTTAAATGGACCAATCATGTGAAACCGCGCCAATTCCTCCCCCAGCCCCACTCCTTTTCTATAAAAAATCCTAGCTTCCGAGCCTCGTGGTCGAATCCACTGTCTCCTGTGTGAGATACGTTTCGACCTGGAGCTCCGCCATTAAAATACCTCATGTTGTTACATCAAGGCATTGTGTTCTATTCGTGATTCCGAATAGGGAGCTGAGTGGGGGTTTCCCCACTAGGTTCTTTCAGAGCCAGCTGAGAGCCACAGCCTCATGACTGGAGGCCTGAGAGTCCCAGGCTTCCCTGTGCCTCACTCAGTCCTTACTCACCTCACAAGATGAGGACTTGCTCTTGGTCATATAGAGTAGAGCATTGATCACCGTGACCACTAGGTGGCGGAGTGCTGAGAGGTCAGGACTAATTCAGTGAAGTGGGCAGATGGCTTGTTACCCTGCCTTTTGGGTGTGGTGTCAGAGAAGGAAGAGTGGGTGGGCACAATCATGACTGACAGCTTCTCAGCGCCTTGTTCTAACTACAGCTTTGGACAAGTGGGCCCATCATACTGAGATTTTGTTTACTTATCTGACAGTGATGCTAAAAATCCAGACCTCACATTGATATTGTTTAAGTGAGATGCTGAGCCTGCTGCCTAGCAGATGACAAGAGATCAATATTATTGCTTATTACAGTATAGACCAAGGGCCTTTAATGGGCCCTGTGGCTATGATGGTATAGTATGTATTCATGTTACAACAATGACGATTGTGTTAGTAGCAATAAAAAATAGTAAATGAAGAATCATTGGTAGGTTTTTCCCACCTTTAGTTTCAGTCCTGTCCAAGTGCAGAGGACCCAGCCTGTAGGATGACTGCTGTAGGTGGTTCAGATTCACAGTTGCTTAGCTGGCCCCTCTTGAGAAACAGTGTAAGCCGATTTTGGCTACTTAGGGTCCAAGGCATGCATAGGTAGGATAGCCTCTGCCAGTCACTTGCAGGGTAGTGGCTGTCTAGTTGAATCCATGTCCCTTGCACTGCACATGAAGCCTTTTCTTAGGATTGAATCAGGATGAACTTAGGGTGATTTGACCAAGAAGAGACTTTTATGAGATGTGCAGCAAATCCCTACTGTGACAGGCGGCTTTGTTATGAATACCTTCTTTATAACCATTATTGGAAATGCCCGAGTCACTTCTCCAACAGTAGGTCACACAGCATGGTAATTCATTTTATCTAGTTTTCCCTTCTGGTGTTAAAATTCCACGTCAAGAAGAAACTAGATCCTATGACATCTGTCTTCCTAAACTTGATCTGTGTGGGCTGGCGTTTTGTTTGGTTAATTTTTGTTAATTGTTTTGCTTTTTGAGCGTGTTTTGTTTTCAAGGGGAGTATGTATTCCACAGGACTGTGACTGTAGCTATTCCGAACTTGGGTGGAGAGAAGCATGTTCAAATATGTGGCTCTCTCAGTAAACATTTCCATAACAAAAATTGTGTGTGTGTGTATGTATGCTCATGCTTCACAATGCACATGTAGAGAACAGAAAAACATTTTCAGGAGACAAGTTTCTCCTTCCACAGTGGAATCTAGTATCAAACTTGGGTAAGTCTTCAAGTTCTTCAAGTTTGTACTTTTACCATCTGATGGGCTTGACTTTAAATATTTTATTGAGATTTTCACTCACATGTTATTTGGGATATTGGCATTTCTTGATTGGTTTTTAAAAAAAAGTAGTAAGGAGCTGGACAGTGGTGGCGCATGCCTTTAATCCCAGCACTCGGGAGGCAGAGGCAGGCAGATTTCTGAGTTTGAGGCCAGCCTGGTCTACAGAGTGAGTTCCAGGACAGCCAGGGCTACACAGAGAAACCCTGTCTCTGAAAACAAACAAAACAAACAAAATCAAATCAAATCAAAACAAACAAACAAACAAACAACTCCACAAACACAAAGCCTTTCTCCCAAATAAGTCTGTCCTTTAGCCTGTAACCAGGAAAACTTTTAGCTTGACCTCTATCCCATAGGAAGAAGAAAACTACAAAACTCTAAACCATACCCATCTTGATATTAAACAATTTAAAACAAGTAAAGAAAATCAAACAAATGCTATTTAAGCCTTAATAAATTTTGATTGATGTGTGTTATGTGTGCTTGTAAGTGCTCTTTTTCTTTCTCTTACACGCACGCACACACACACACATGCAGAGAGAGAGAGAGAGAGGTAAGGGAGAGGGAGAGAGATAGAGAGAGAGAGGGAGGGCAAAAGAGCAGGAATATTCTTTGAAGCAAGCTCAGGCATGACAGAAATCTCCTGTAGAGCAGGGAGTAAGGATTTTCAGTATAAACACATACCGTGAAAGAGGGTCAGAGGGGCTTCCTCCCTTTATCCAGAAGTGGAATGGCTATTCCTGGTTATCAACTTGACTATATCTGGAAAGAACTACAGCCCAGAATTAGAGGGCTCACCTTTGATGGAGATCTTTAGCTGAAAGACACATGTTTCTGACCTGGATCTAGGTATGGAGATTAGGTCCAAACCAGGTTGTACACACCTTTAAGATCAGGAGATGAAGACAAGGAGATCTCTTAGTTCAAGGTCAGCTTGCAACTAAACAAGTCCCAGATCCAGGCTTGGTGGGTGGGACACACCCTTAATCCTGGCCACGCCCTCTGCTGGAGATCTATATAAGACCAGCAGAAGAAGCAAGATTCACTGTCCTTCACCTGCTTGCATTTCATTGCCAGCACTGCTGCTGTAAAGCACTTCTACAGCCAGCCAGCTGAAACAACTAGCCTAGTTGGGACCAACAGGTGTGGCTGAGCAACTAGACTTGGTATTGGTAGCTGACCATTGTTGGAGAGTTGGGACTACAGAATGAAAGTCATCCCAATAAATTCCCTCAATATAGAGAAGACTGACCAATACTAGAAGATTGGATGTATACACATTTGTAGACAGGCAGTTTCTAACACAGTGAGAAGTACTTTAAGCCTGTACTTGGAAGGCAATCAAAGGAACTTAACAATCTTGAACTGATGACTATGGTCATAGGAGTACTTTCCCAGAGCTAGATTAATAGCTTCTCTGAAGTGTATTGATCAACTCTAGACTTGCATTTAGCCCTACGTTAAAACCCCTCCGTAGGGGATCTAGTGTGTTTTGGTCTGGCTCTGTTGTAGGGCCCAGTTGTTGAACGGCATTGCTGGAGTTCAGTTGTGAGCCAGGGTTGCTCGCAAGCTTGTGCTCCCCTGCTGCATTCATGGCATCGTCCACCGTGGCTGGGAAACAGCAGCACCTTCCTAAAGTAGCCCAGGTCAAAAACAAAGCTCCAGCCAAGGTGCAGATAACTGCAGAACAGCTCTTAAGAAGCTAAAGAGAGAGAACTCGATCTCCTTGCACTCCACCTCACCAGAAGATCACAGGTGAAGAATAATTCAACGATTACAACACCGGAAAAAAAAAAAGACTTTTGAAGATAACCTAAGACCAAAGAGGACTGCAACTGGATAAAATACGCACAATGGGAGGAAAGCCTGAAGGAACTTCAAGGGCTCAATCCACATAGGAGCATGCTTTAGATGTGGACTACTGAATTAATACACTCTGACTGAAATCTGCAGAAATGGAGATGAAGAACCGCCATGTCAAGCATGCCTGAAACATCAGGGACGGTGCCATAACAACTCTGCCACGAGTCAACCAGTTCTGATACAAGTACACGTGCATGGAGGAGATGTTGGGCAATGTTGCTGGTGCTCGGCAGGTGTTTGAGCGCTGGATGAAATGGCAGCCTGAGGAGCAGGCCTGGAACTCCTACATCAACTTGGAGCTAAGATACAAAGTGGTGGATTGGGCCCGCACCATTTATGAATGCTTTGTGCTCGTGGACCCTGCTATGAAGAACTGGTTCAAGTATTCTCGGTTTGAAGAGAAGCATGCTTCGATTGCTCATGAGCGGAAAGTCTATGAGAGAGGGATGGAGGTTTTGGGGGATGAGCATATGGACCAACACCTCTATGTGGCCTTTGCTAAATTTGAGGAAAATCAGAAAGAATTTGAAAGGGTACAAGTTATCTACAGATATGCCCTGGATAGGATTTCCAAACAGGAGACCCAAGAACTCTTGAAAAACTACATCATCTTTGAGAAGAAGTTTGGTGACCGGAGGGTTGTAGAAGATAGCATCGTGAGAAAACGCAGATTCCAGTAGGAAGAAGAAGTGAAGGCTAATCCACACAATTATGACACATGGTTTCATTATTTATGCTTGGTGGAAAGTAAGGCAGAAGCTGACACTGTGCAGGAAGTCTATGAGAGAGCCATTGCCAATGTGCCACCCATCTAGGAGAAGAGGCATTGGAAGCGCTACATCTACCTCTGGGTTAACTATGCACTGTACGAAGAGCTGGAGGCCAAGGATCCTGAGAGGACAAGACAGGTATACCAAACATCTTTGCAACTCATTCCTCACACAAAGTTCACATTTGCTAAAATGTGGTTATATTATGCACAGTTTGAAATAAGACAGAAGAATTTGTCATTGGCCAGAAGAGCTTTGACAACTTCCCTAGGGAAATATCCAAAGAACAAGTTATTCAAAGGTTACATAGATGTGGAACTGCAGCTTAGAGAATTTGGCAGATGCAGGAAGTTTTATGAAAAGTTTCTGGAATTTGGCCCTGAAAATTGTACCTCATGGATGAAGTTTGCAGAGTTAGAGACAATCCTTGGTGATGTTGAGAGACATTGGGCAATCTATGAATTAGCCTTCAGCCAGCTACAATCATTAATGAACGATATCCAGTTTGGACTCTATCTCTCTTTCATTTTATGAGCTTTTCATTTAGATTGCTTATGTATAAAATTTTCATATACAGATGAAAATTTCACACACACACACACACACACACACACACACACACACACACACACACATTTATATTGAAAGCTACTGTTTTATTAGGTTTTCATACAACTCCTCAATTGGACATTTTTAGTTTTACCTGCACTCCTCACAGTCCTTCCTTTTTTTTGTTTTTTGTTTCTTTGAGACAAGGTTTCTCAGTATAGCTTTGGATGTCCTTATACTCAGAAATCCACCTGCCTCTGCCTCCCAAGTGCTGGGATTAAAGCCATGTACCACCACTGCCATCTCATTTCCTCCTTTGTGACCTCTCTACTCCCCATTCCTATTTAAGAAAATAAACTTCTGAAGGAGCTGTAAGTGAATACATACACACATGTATACACTCCCACTTACAGCTCAACTGAATAAAGAAATGATTTGATACTGAATAAAGAATTGTACATGATAAAGAAAATCTTGTAGAAGAATTTGAATCAAGCAACATGACTGTTTGACAAGGGATCACATCCAAAGATCTTCTAGGTCTCTGTGATCTGGAAGGAATATAGACACGCCCTCAGTACACAACTTTATTACCTCTGGCCAGTATCATTTAATATTCTCCTTAAATCCCAATCAATCACATAAAATTGAGGAGCAGACAAAGTGATGAATCAGTGAAAGATTTGATGGAAAGTGTCAGAGATAGGATATTCCCATCTCCCAGGAGAAAAGCTCTTTAAGAGGAGTGATGAGTAGAGTCTTGGAATTCTGCAGAATCAGTTCATGAATTCAGTTCAGTCAGTGAGTGGGAGTCAGTGCAGTGAGTACAGTGCAGTGGAGGTGAGTTCATTTGTGAGTTTATGCAGTTCAGTGCAGGTCAGCAGAAGTAGGGGAAGTCTGAGAATAAAAAGGAGCCAGAAGTTTAGAACAAATTGCCAGAGTTAGTTTGAGTCCAAGCAGAAGAGTTCAGTGGAGGCTGAGAAAAGCCAGATTGAATCAGTCAGGTTAGAGAGGAATATGAACTGGAACACCTGAGCTGAACCAGCCAGCCAGTGCAAAAAGAACTGGAAAGGATAAGCTTATTCATCAGAGCCTCCAGTAATACAATTAAATGTGGTGAATACGTATTCAAAATCCAACTGAAATTCTGGACGTGATAAAACACAATAAGTCATATTCAAAAACTCCATGGGAGGCTATACCAACAGATGTAATGAATCAAGTAGAGGGCAGCATAGCTGAAGTTGAAGATGAGGTGGAGGTTGGATCATTTTAATAAAGAAAATGATAAAACAATGCCAACATATAAGTAAGAATCTCCAGATACTTGAAATATTATGAACATACCAGACTTAAAAAGAGTGATCATAGAAGAAGGAAAAAATGTAATTCTGGAGGCATAAAAAACTTTTATTCAAATCATAAGAGAAAATTTCTCATGGTTAGGGAGAAAATGCCAATATAAATGCAGGACTCAGAATATCAAGCAGACAAGAGGAGAAATGAATCTCTCCACTTCTATTATAAAACATATTAACATAGAAACCAAAGCAGTATATTAGAAACATGAACAGAGAAACAGAAAATCACATACATGGGCTAGTCTACAAGAAAAGCAATTCAATATTCAAAAGAAAGTTTCTAATACAGTAGAGCATGAAATGGTGTGTTGCAAGTTCTTAAAGTTAATAATTTCCAATACAGACATAGCACAGCTATCTATCACAAAAGAGAAAGGAAAACTCCATTGTGAACAATAAGGCCAAGGAAATTCAAAAGCTAGTTTTAGAGAAGATAATTGAAGGAATCTATCAGCCTTAAAAAAAAAATTGGGTCGATTTGCATTCTTCTACATGCTGACTGCCAGTTAAACCAGCACCAATTGTTGAAAATGCTGTCTTCTTTTCCATTGGATGGTTTTAGCACCTTTGTCAAAGATCAAGTGACCACAGATATATAGGTTCATTTCTGGGTCTTCAATTCCATTCCATTGATCTACCTGCCTTTCACTGTACCAGTACCATCCAGTTTTTATTATGATTTCTCTCTAGTAAAGCTTGAGGTCAGGGATGGTGATTCCACCAGAGGTTCTTATATTGTTGAGAATAGTTTTCGGTATCGTGGATTTTTTGTTGTTGTTGTTATTCCAGAAGAATTTGCAAATTGATCTTTCTTTTCTTTTTTTCTTTTTCATCCCTAAATTTGAATTTATATTTATACAATTGTCTAAAAACACTCCTTAGTTTGTACATAAGTTTTACATTTTTAAATTGCTTTATAACACCTGTATACTTTCTGATTATTTGAATATTTTCTGATATCTTCCATGATTAGAAAAATTAAAAGGCAAAAGAAAATTAAAATGCTATGGCCAGAGGACAAGGTAGACAAAAAAATTAGACAAAATAAAACATCAATATGAAAATTTTCAGAGATAATGCATTTATAAACACAGAAATGGTTACTGCAAAGATGGCGGTGATGAGCAGGCCATGTCTGGCATCTGACCCTGGTACCTAGGGAGGCAAAGTCCAGTCCTGTGTTTGCCCAGAATTCTCCCTTCTCTGCAAAAGCCTAGATGGTATTGCAATGAAAACAGCTAACATAACTCCCAGAGCTCATTGGACTGGAGAGTAAGACTGAGTATATAGGCCCTTGGTTGGCAGAGAAGGTAGAAGGCTGTAAGGAAAAATCATAACTCACACTCTTAAGCCACCCTTGGTCACGTGGGAATCTCTGGCACCTTGGAGACCATGAGTCAGCTATTGTCCCCTTATAAATAAAAAGGTATAGTCACCACCCAATATGAAGTGAGACCATGGAAGGGGAAGAAAAGGTCTCACAGGGGTCAGGCCACGTGCAAAATCTGTTCTTTTACAGGTAAGCGTAGAACAGAAGGCTGGTGACATTTAGAGGTTCCTTCTCTGTTATCTGGGAGGGCCAGCCTCTAGTCTTCCATCAGCCCCAAGTTTGAGGATGAATAGGGAGAAAGGTACACACCCTCAAACATTGGGCAAGATATGAGGTCACAGCAGATCCTTCTCTCAAGTACCAAGCCCCAGTTTTAAAAGCTCTGCCTGGATGGAGGCTGATGGATAACACTACCATCTCAGGATTCCTTGGACAATCAGGAGCAGCTGAAATTAAGGATGGTTATCCTGCAAAGATTGCCATGCCTGAGACCCAAGGAGCTGGAGACAGGACTTGTCAAGGAAGAAGAGAACTTTTCTATCAAGAAGAGTTGACAAAGGAAGGCAGTATGAATCTCTAAGAGCTGGCCAGGTGCTCCACCTGGACTGTGCTGGAGGTAACAGTGAGGCAGATGTGTGTATGATGCTCTGCAGGCTTATAGGGGGTCATGTCAAAGGAACACTGGGATGGAGGGTTCAGGTTTCTGTCCCCACTACTCCCTTCCTGGTGAGCTGCCCCAAGGGACTGGAAGTATGGTGGTTGTGGAGGTGGCTGCTCCTGATGCTGCTGCCTCTGTTGCTGCTACTGCTGCTGTGATACCTGCAAATCTTGGGCTCGGGTCTGGGCTTGAGCTTGGGCCTGGGCCAATGCTGTTGCTGCTGCTGCCTCTTGCATTTGCTGTTGAAGATCAGGAGGGTTTTGCACATGTTTCATAAGGTATGTTTCTGATGAATATGCCCGACTACAGACTGTGCCAGTATAAACCCTGGCATGTTTCACTGTGTGTGTAGATTCATGAACTGCATCTGTATATGCTTGCTGATAGTTGTGGGTGGCATTTGAAGGGTTTATCTTTGTTGTGCTGCTGTCTGTGAGACTGCAGTTTAGAGAGTTATGCGAAAGCCTTCTCATAGCCTGGGTGTACACATTTGTATGGTCTGTCACTCACCAGTATGGATTCAGGTGTGCTAATGCAGATGTGAGAGCTGGCAGAAGGATTTGGATTTCTCACAAAAGTTACAACTATAGGGTTTGGCCCCTGAGTGGTAAGGATTAGTGGATAAGGGCCAGGGAGGAGATGTTGGCAAAGGTCTTGGAGCAGTGTGGGCACTTGTGGGGCTTGGTCTCAGTGTCTGACTGGGTGTGCATCTGCATGTCCGACCTTGAGTAGAAGGCCATCCTACACCCAGGGTCACACAACAAGTTCATGGTGGAGATGGGAGCCATGTGCCCAAGGCTCTGTCTATTTCCTGTGCCACAGTTCCCTTTGCTCCTGTAGGTCTTGCCATCTTTCTGATGGTCATTGTCATCCCCAGGGGCAAGGTCCTTCATCTCAGGAAGCCCTGATTGCAGCATTCACTTCTTCTTGCAGCCCTGAGGAGGCTTAGGAGGAGCCACAGTGCCACCTCCACCACCACCACCTCTACCTCCTTCCTCAGTTAGGGTTGATGCTACCTTCTTGGAGAGGTCAGGGACCACCTGTAGGACTTGGAAGACAGGGGAAGAGCTGAGACAATCATGGGAGCCAAAATAGGGAAAGTCTGAGCTGCAGAGGCTATAGTCACAAGAGAGTCTGACGGGGATGTGATTACCAAACCTGGACGGTCAGGTGTGAATCCAGTAGATGGTACAGGAACCACTGTGATATTCTGTGTAACAGATGACTGACTGTGTGGGGTCAGCTGTTCTGACTTGGACTCTGTGTCCATGCTGATGCTAGAAGACAGGGACACTGAGGCAGGGACTGTTAGAAAAAGTGGGATAGTGAGGTGGTGCCAGTCCACAGCCCTTCTGTGGCTATAGCTGATCCTTTATCTTGTCAATGAACACAGTGTTTTCAACCTGCCCTGAGGCTGTGGGGATAAAACTCCAGAAATACAGGTTAGAATTGAAGTGAGAATCTTCCATTCTACCTCCCCTCTCTTCCTCTTGTCCTCTTATTCTTTCTCCTTTCCAGGGTTCCTGAAGTTTCAGGAAGTGGTGCTGGGGCTTGTGCTCCTGGGATCCCCAATTCCTCCAAGTCCACTTTCTTCCACCCTCCCCCAACAGCTTCAATGTGCAATCCTTTCACCAAGAAGGCAGGAGAGCTTAAATCGAAACAGGGCGCAGTGGTGAGGTTAGGGCTGCAGCAGAAAACAGGGTATGTGTAGAGAGTTAAGAGTGCTAAATTGCTCTTTCTGAGTCTATGAAGAATTGAGTTGGAATTTTGATGCGGATTGCATTGAATCTGTGGATTGCTTTTGACAAGCTATCCATTTTTATTATACAATCTTGTCAATCCATGAGTATGGGAGTCTTCTGAGATCTTCTTCCATTTTTTCTTCAGAGACTTGAAGTTCTTATCATAGAGTTCTTTCACTTGCTTGGTTAGAGTCACACTAAGGTATTTTATATTATTTGTAATTATCGTGAAGGATGTTGTCTCCCTACTTTCTTTCTCAGCCTGTTTATCCTTTGACTAGAGGAAGGCTACTGATTTGTTTGAGTTAATTTTATATACAGCCAAATTTCTGAAGTTGTTTATCAGCATTATTGGTTCTCTGGTGGAATTTTTGGGGTCACTTAAGGATACTATCATACATCGACCCATTGTTATCTCCTTGGACAAAGCTCAAGTCTACTAGGATCAAGGACCTCCATATAAAACCAGATACACTGAAACTGATAGAAATGAAAGTAAGGAAGAGCCACACATGGGTACAGGGGAAAATTTCCTGAACAGAACATTAATAGTTTATGCTCTAAGATCAAGAATTGACAAATGGGAGTTCATAAAATTTCAAAGCTTCTGTATTGACACTGTCAATAGGACAAAATGGCAAAACAAACAAACAAGCAAAAAAACAAAACAAACCCCCCCCCAAAAAAACCCAACAGATCTGCAAAAAATCTTTACCAACCCTACATCTGATAGAGGGCTAATATGCAATTTATAAAAAAAAAAACCTGAAGAAGGTAGAGTCCAGAGAACCAAATAAACCTGTTAATAATGGGGTTACAGACCTAAACAAAGAATTCTCAACCGAGGAATACCAAATGACTGAGAAGCACTTAAAGAAATGTTCAACATCGATTTATTTTCTCCAGTGATTCTCTAGGGTGCGTGTGCTCAGGAGGTCATAGGCTGTAGAAGCAGCAGAGTAGCTGGGACAGGGTCCTATGGACTACATTTGCACCTGGGAGGTGGGGTTGTTCTGCAGCCCTCTGTGCACTGGTCTTGCCAGGGGAAGTCTTGCCTCCAGGGAGTGCTGACACAGGCTTACAGACAGACAGGAGGAACAAGCTCCAGCCAGAAACAACAAGAACATCTAACACCAGAGATTACCAGATGGCAAAAGGTAAATGCAAGAATCTTACCAACAGAAAGCAAGACTACTTGGTACCATCAGAACCCAGTACTCCCACCACAGAAAGTCCTGGATACCCCAACAAATGTGAAAAATAAGATTCAGATTTAAAATCATATCTCATGTTGCTGGTAGAGGATTTTAAGAAGGACATCAATAACCCTCTTAAAGAAATACAGGAGAACCCAGGTAAACAGGTAGAAGCCCTTAAAGAGGAAACACAAAAATTACTTAAAGAATTAAAGGAGAAGACAACCAAACAGGTGAAGGAATTGAAGATATCCATCTAGGATCTAAAAATGGAAATAGAAACAATAAACAAATCACAAAGGGGGATAACCCTGGAGATAAATATCCTAGGAAAAAATAAGGAGCCATAGATGTAAGCATCAGCAACACAATACAAGAGATAGAAGAGAGAATCTCAGGGGCAGATGATTCCATAGAAAGAAGTCAAAATATCACTATTTGCAGATGATAGCAAAGTATACTTGAGTGACCCCAAAAGTTTCACCAGAGAACTCCTAAACCTGATAGACAATTTCAGCAATCTGGCTGGATATAAAATTAACTCAAACAAATCAGTGTCCTTTCTCTACACAAAGGGTAAACAGGCTCAAAAAGAAATTAGGGAAACAACACCCTTCACAATAATCACAAATAATATAAAATACCTTGGTGAGAACTTATAATCCCTGGAGAAAAAAATGGAAGAAGGTCTCAGAAGATAGGAAGCTCTTACATGGTCATGGATTGGCAGGATTGATATACTAAAAATGTACTTCTTGCTGAAAGCAATCTACAGATTCAATGCAATCCCAATCAAAATTCCAAATTAATTCTTCAAAGAGCTGGAAAGGGCAATTTGCAAACTCATCTGGAATAACAAAAAACCTAGGATAGCAAAATCTACTCTCAACAATAAAAGAACTTCTTGTGGAAAAGCCATCCAGGACCTCAAGCAGTACTACAGAGCAATTGTGATAAAAACTGCATGGTTCTGGCATAGTGATGGACAGGTAGATCAATGGGATAGTATTGAAGACCCAGAAATGAACCCCTATACCTAAGGTCACTTGGTCTTTGACAAAGGAGCTAAAATCATCCATTGGAAAAAAGACAGCGTTTTCAACAAATGGTGTTGGCTCAACTGGTGGTCAGCAAGTAGCAGAATGAGAATCAATCCATTCTTATCTTTTTGTACAAACCTCAAGTCTAAGTGAATCATGGACCCCCACATGAAATCAGATACACTGAAACTTATAGAGGAGAAAGTGGGGAAGCTCCTCAAACATATGGGCACAGGGAAAAATTCCTGACCAGAACACCAATGGCTTGGGCTGTGAGATCAAGAATTGACAAATGGGACCTTGTAAAATTGCAAAGCTTCTGTAAGGCAAAGGACACTGTCATTAATGCAAAAAGTCAACCAACACATTGGGAAAAGATCTTTACAAATCCCACATCTGATAGAGGGCCAATATTCAATATATCCAAAGAACTCAACAAGTTAGACTCCAGAGAACCAAATAACCCTATTAAACAATGGGGTAAAGAGCTAAACAAAGAATTCTCAACTGAGGAATACTGGATGGCTGAGAAGCACCTAAAAAAAAAAAAGGTTCAACATCCTTAGTCATCAGGGAAATGTAAATCAAAATAAACCTGAAATTCTACCTCATACCAGTCAGACTGGCAAAGATCAAAAACTCAGATGAGAGCAGATGCTGGTGAGGAAGTGGAGAAAGAGGAACACACTTTCATTGCTGGTGGGATTGCAAGCTGGTACAACCACTCTGGAAGTCAGTCTGGCGGTTCTTTAGAAAATTGGACATAGTACTACCAGAGGATCCAGCAATACCATTCCTGGGCATACACCCAGAATATGCTCCAACATGTAATAAGAACACATGCTCTACTATGTTCATAGAAGCCTTATTTATAATAGCCAGAAGCTCAAAAGAGTCCAGATGTCCCTCAACAGAGGAATGCATATAGAAAATATAGTACATTTACACAATGGAGTACTCCTCAGCTATTAAAATCAATGAATTTAATAAATTCTTAGGCAAACAGATGGAACTAGAAAATATGCTGAGTGAGGTAACCCAATCACAAAGAACACACACCGTATGCAGTTACTGATCAGTAGATATTGGCCCTGAAGCTCAGAATATCCAAGATACAATTCACACACCACATGATGAAGCTTAAGAAGAAGGAAGACCAAAGTGTGGATACTTCAGTCCTTCTTAGAAGGGGGAACACACACCCATTGGAGAAGATACAGAGACAAAATGTGGAGTAGGGACTGAAGGAAAGGCCATCCAGAGACCTGGGCATCCATCTCATATAGTTACCAAACCGAGACACTATTGTGGATGCCAAGAAGTACTTGATGGGAGTCTGATATAACAGTCTCCTGAGAGGTTCTACCAGTGCCTGACAAATACAGAGGTGGATGAATGCCTCCAACTGTTGGGGCCGGCCTGTGGCTCTCATGTCCAGGTTCGAGCCTGGAAGGCATCTTGGAACTGAAAGAAAAGAGGGAGCCTAGGCGGGTTGAGAAATAATGGAACCAAAAGAATGCTAGTCTGCTCAAGGTTCAAGTGTTTAATGGCGGACATGCTTTATAAAGGAGTGGGGAGGCCCATTCCTGCCAATTCATCCTTGGAGTCTGGGACCAGCTGGAATAGCTGGGGGGGGGGGGGCTCTCAGCAGGTAGCAGTATCTTGAAGAGGAACATCAACAGTGGCTGAACAAGAGAGTGATCTAGGGCAGAAGGCTCCACCCTAGATAATCTCCTTAGTGGCAGCAAGGTCAAGTTCTGGCTCAGGCTTGTGGGAGGCTACACCCAACCATTAGACTGAGCACAAGGTCCCCAATGGAGGAGTTAGAGAGGGGACCAAAGAAGCTGAAGTGGTTTGCAACCCCATAGGAGGAACAACAGTATGAACAGTACCCACAGATTTCCCAGGAACTAAACCATGAGCCAAAGTGTACACTTGGAGTGTACAAACACTCCAGCCACACATGAAGTAGAGGATGACCTTGTTGGACATCAATGGGAGGAGAGGCCCTTGGTCCTGTGAAGGCTTGATTCCCCAGTGCAGGGGAATAACAGAACAGGGAAGTGGGAGTGGGTGAGTTGGTGAGCAGGGAGTGGGGGTGGGGGTGGGGGTGTATGAAATAGGGACTTTTCAGAGGGGACACCAGGAAAGGGGATAACATTTGAAATGTAAATAAAGAAAATATCTAAAAAAAAAAAAATGAACAGCTCTGCTGCCATGAACTTCATGACAGTAGTAGTGTATTAGTCAGGGTTCTCTAGAGTCACAGAACTTATGGATAGTCTCTAGATACTAAAGGAATTTATTGATGACTTACAGTCAGCAGCCCAATTCCCAACAATTGTTCAGTCGCAGCTGTGAATGGAAGTCCAAGGATCTAGCAGTTACTCAGTCTCACGCAGCAAGCAGGTGAAGGAGCAAGAGCAAGAGCTAGACTCCCTTCTTCCAATGTCCTTATATTGTCTCCAGCAGAAGGTGTAGCCCAGATTAAAGGTGTGTTCCACCACACCTTTAATCCCAGATGAAAGGCGTAGCCCAGATTAAAGGTGTGTTCCTTAAACTCGGAGATTCAATCTTCTGGAATCCATAGCCACTATGGCACAAGATCTTCAAACCAAGATCCAGATAAGGATCTCCAAGCCTCCAGATAAGAGTCACTGGTGAGCCTTCCAATTCTGGATTGTAGTTCATTCCAAATATAGTCAAGTTGACAACCAGGAATAGCCACTACAAGTAGTTTCCCTCAATTAACACCTTTCTGTAGAATATCTTTCTATGTCACTAAACTTCTTGCTATTATCCTGATTTGCAAACACCATCTCTTTCCAGCTGGGATACCACCAAAGTATTCTCTTCTCTCCCAAGACACCTGGGGTTTTAGATCCTCAGGCCCTGAAAAATAACTTATCTGCTCCCCTAGAGCTTTCCTGTTTTCCTCCACTCAAGTGAGGCCCTTAACTGAACTCTGCATGTGTTTTCATAACTCATTTTCCAATCTTTGCCCTGTAGAAACCCAGATTTTGTTGGAAAGGTTTCAGGGTTCTTTGGATAACCCCAAAATAGAGAGAAAGTGGAAAGAATAGGTAAAGCTTTCGCTCACCTGTCCCGTCCAGCAGGACCCAGTTATTTGTGGGTATGAGGGGGACTGCAAACCTGAAAGAGAAAGGGCCGGGGGGGGGGGGGTGGGATGGGTGGAAGAATCGAGACCAAGCAAAGAGTTGTCAAGGTCTGTTTAAAGAAGGCTAGGAGCCTGATTATAAGCACACAGTGAGAGAAAATAGGGAGGGGCTGAGGGGGAATTAACAAAGAACAAAGAAGTGGGCATCTGGGGACATGAAGGCTGAATTCAGACTGCAGGCAGGAGGCATCCTGAGTCTTATCTCCAGAGTGTAGATTCCTCCTTAACAGTCCTGGGTGTCAAGCTGGGCTCAGCACATAACTCATGTCCTTAGAAGTCTTGGGAGTCAGGAAGAGATAAGGAAGAGGGGACTATAATTCAACTTTTTAGGGTCTTTGGTGCCAGGAAGGGAATAGGGAGGAGGAGGCGACTGGCTCCTTAACGCAAGGCCATTTGGCTTGTTAAGGTGGGAAACTGCAAAAGGCTTACTTTCTCATGATATGGTCTCCAACACTCACCTATTTCACACCAATTTTATTTGAAAGTATATCTTTCATGCGACCTGGTAAAACACTTTAAACAACTGTTTGAAACTTTCCCTTTGGGAATATTTAATGGCCTCTAGACCTGTTTCCTGGATGTACCCCATTTTTTTCTTTTTCCTATGTTTTTCTCTATAGACAAAAATACAGGAGGCATTTTAGGATCAGTGTCACCCACAAGTCACCTTCCTAAAGACATTCAACTATGTCATTCTGATATTAATTTTCAATAATCAGGACACATCATAGTCGTGACTGGTTCCAAATCCATGAGCATGTTCCTCACATCACTTCTTATGAACCCAATTACCTTCTGTCCTATAACAGTATCTAATTTTATAATTTTAAATATACAATGAAGACATGTTCTTCCTTATTATGAAGATAAGTAAATTTGCACGGAGTGGTTAAAAAAGAGAAATTGGACTGAATTCCTCTTTCTTTGTTGAGTCTTTGTGTGGTTTCTGAATCAGGGTGACTATGAACTCATAGAATGAGTTTAGCTATGTTTCTTCTGTTTCTACTTTATGAATAATTTGAGGAGTATTGCACTAACTCTTTTTTGAATATCTGGTAGAATTCTGCACTACAACTTTGTGGCCTTGTGCTTTTTTGGAGTGGAAGACTTTTGATGACTGTTTCTATTTCCTTAGGGGTTATAGGCCTGTTAGTTACTTTACCAGATCTTCATTTAACTTTGATAATTGATAACTGTGTATGTCACCCATTTCATTTAGATTTTGCTGTTTTTTGCAGTACAGGCTTCTGCAGTAAGACCTAGTGATTCTTTCAATTTCCTCAGTGTCCATTGTTATGTCTCCTGTTTCATTTCTGATTTTGCTATTTTGGGTATTGTCTCTCTACCTTTCAGTTAGTTTGGCTAAGCATTTGTCTACCTTGTTGATTTTAATGAACACACAGGCTCTTGGTTTCACAAATTCTTTGTACAGTTCTCTTTGTATCAAATTGACTGAATTCAGCCTTTATTCCCTGACAGCGAATCCTACCTACCTCTCTATGAGATGAGGCTTTGTCTCACCTTAGGAATTGCAGAATGCAATACATCAAAATATTGCTGATCTTCAGGGTGGTGATGCATACCACAGTCTCTCAGTGAACATCTACACTGGCAGGTTTCAGGGTGTGTTGAAGTAGTGTAACATGCAAGGTGCCATGAGAGATTACTAATAGAAATCTGCAGGATTCCTCCACATTAGATTTCACTATGGTCTTAAAAGTCATTTTGTAAAGAAATACTATGGGTTCATGGATGCACATACACACACAAACATGAAGAACAGAGCACTTTGTGGGAGGATTGTTCTCTCTACTATGTGCATTCCAAGGAAGATATTCAGGTTTCTAGGCTTGGCAGCAATGATGAATACCTGTTCTCCCATGTCATCAGCTCATCAACTGATCATCTAAACCAAGGAATTTCATAAGCTCTATATTTGTAGTTATGTTCCCTTTCTCTCCTTCTCTCTCTCCCTGTCTCTCTCTCTCTCTCTGTGTGTCTCTCTCTGTCTCTCTGTGTGTATGTCTCTTGAGAGGCTCTGCTTATGCTTGACAAATAAAGAGGTGGATGCTCTCAGTCAACCATTAGACTGCGCACAACGTCCCAATGGAGAAGCTAGAAAAAGGACCCAAAGAGCTGATGTTCTTTGCAGTCCCATAGTAGGAACAGCAAATATGAACTAGCCAGTACCCCCAGAGCTCCCAGAGACTAAACCACCAACCAAAGTACACATGGTGAGACTCATGGCTCCATCTGCGTATGTAGTAGATAATGGCTTTGTTGGTCATCAATGGGAGGAGAGGCCCTTGGTCCCAGTTTAGGGGAATGTGCAGGCTAGGAAGCCAGAGTGGAATGGTTGGTGAGCAGGGGGAGGGGGGGAGGAGATAGGGGGTTTTAAAAGGCAAAATCAGGAAAGGGAATAACATTTGAAATGTAAATTAAAAAGATCTAATAAAAAAAGAAACAATAGAAACATTTCATGCTATCAAGAGGGATTCATTTTTCCAATCTAGCTTCTAGGAAGCTAATCTCAATTCTAAATTTTACCGAAGTGCCTAATCTACATTGTCATCCTACATGAGAGGTGAAGATCTGCTCTAAAACTGAAAATAAAGGATACTGAGGCAAGATCCTGAATACAGAACTAGCAGTGGTAACATCAGATCCCTGCATACATGCCTGGCAGCCTAGGACAATGAGTATGCGCAGGTCAGGCATTGTACCTATAGTCTTCTGAGATTTCTCCACTCAATTGGAGTTGATCCTGTCCACCTAATACAGCACAGGCACTGGAAGGACAAAAGTCAACTACAGGAGGTGTGGAGATGTCTCACAGGTTAGAGCATTTGCTGCTCTGTAGAAGACCCGCATGGTGTCTAACAATCATCTCCAGGACTGGATGTGATTCCTTCTTCTGGCCTCTGAGGGAACTGCTCTCAGGAGGAGCTCCATACTGTAGGACACACAGTAGGAAAAACATCCATTCACATAAATGATAAACATAAGTCTGATCAGCAACAACAAAAAGATAGCAAGTTTATGGTCATATATCAAAAGCTATTTCCCAGCATGACTTGGAAGGTCATTATATCTGCTGTGTGATTGCCACTGATGCTGTACTGCAAGCAAAACTGAGGCACATGGCTCTGGCCTTCCTGATTTATTTTATATTCCTTTGTGAATGTTTTTATTTCCTCAGCAGCTTTAGCGAAATGACTGCATATTACTCAGTATCTGGTCCACAGGGTCATAAATGAATGTGTGTTATAGAGTACTGTATGTTAGGAGTAAGAGAATTCATGACAGCAGGGATACAGTATGGCAGTGATTACATCATAAAGTGTGTGTCCATGGGGTAAGTGACATTATCCAAACACAAAAGATCATCACCATCTATACACCTAGGTGGCTATGACTTTACTATGTAGCTCTGGCTGCCTAGAACTTACAGAGATCCATCTCTGGTTGTGAATCCTAGGTCTACAGCAGGGGATAGAACACCTGAATAAGGAAGATGGTTTCAAGAGTCACTACTTGCAAATCAATTTTTATTCATAAGAAATAGATTAAAAAACAGGTTTTAAAAGTTCAATTAATATAGAGGTAAAAGCAAAAAAAAAAAATGAAAAACAAGAACAAGCACATATAACTTCTAAATAACATAGCAACAACTCAAAGAACAAAAAGCAAAACTTCAACCAAAACTCTAACATGAAATTATTGTTCAGCTGCTTTCTCTTTCTGCACATTTAGCAGCACAGACCTACAGCCTGTTACTCCTCCTGGACACTTGGTGGCAGTGCAATAACCTCAGTTTTCTGCCAAGGGGAGTTGTCTGAAGAGAAAAGGGAATAACACCCTGAGTCAGCCATGGCTTCCTAGTTAGGGCCTATTCACCCTAAGGAAATGAACTCTATGGAAGAAGATTCATCCAAGGAAGATTGTGGATGCTGGGGATGGTGCTCAGCAGGGGGCTCTTGGGGTGGCAACTCATTCTGCAAGATGCTCTATTCTTGGGCTGTGGGCAATCCCAGCTCTCTTGCAGTTTCTGAGACCCACAAGAGGAAGGCAATTACTAAGACACAGACTTGGTGGGGACAGGCATGGCAGCTGTCAGGCTGATGCCTCCCATCACCTGAACTGTACTTGACAGTCAACATTAATATTTTCACTGAAATTATGGATGTTAAATCTGCAGACAGGGCAAAGTATTCAACAACAGTCACAAAACCATGGAGTGACAAAGATCAACTCAGGCTTCTATCAGTTCCAACCCAGAACATGGCAAAGGAAGAGACCTCAATGGATTACAAAAAGAAAGGAGACTGCCACATGCCACCCAGATCAATGATAATGAGAAGCACTCATTTGACATTTATACTTGGCTCTAATCCCTCCAAGGTGCATGTACCTGGGATGTCACATGACCTCTGCATGTCTCCTGTCTAAGGACCCAGAACTTACTCAAAGCTCTGCATAGCATTCCACCTATCATGAGGACATGCAAGAATGTGACATGTTATTCACCTGTCACCCTTAGTGGGCTGCAGATCAAAGGAGAATTGAAAGGTACACTTGCCAGTGGCAACAGTATCTCACAAGAGGCTAATTCAGTGTCTCACAAGAGGCTAACTTCCCAGAATACTTGTGTGAAGATAGAGCAATGAACAGCTACATTCCATGAGGTGGGTGGCTGCTTGGGAGTTTGGATCAGAAAGGTGGTGGGTGGAAGCAAAGATGGATCTAATGTGCAAATGGTATCAGACAGTCATAGGCTGACCGAATTGTTTGTCCCTACCTGATGCTCTTGAGTCTCAAGGTTGCTGGTCTTCTCCTGTTCATCTTTACCACTCAGGTTCAAATCCACCAAATATTGATGAATAAGGGCCTAATCAGCCTGTACTTTCTTGCTCTCCTGCTTCAATATCACCAACTTCTTCTTTATAAGATTCCTCTCCATCAGGAGCCAGCTGTGCAGGTTACTGGAAACACACTCTGCATAGTAAGATCCTGCAGCCTCCTCCTCCCATTTCTACTTACAGGTCCCATTAACCCGACCTGTATTCTGGTTCCCATGAAGACCTAATAACATCCATCTCAATACATCCATGACAACTGTTCAAAGAGCAAACAGCCATTTCAAGGAAGGAGAAAATTTTGCTGCAGCTCAAACACCAAAAAGGGTCCATGTTTCTCCAAAAGAAAGAGGGATCTCCATCTACCCATGACAGCCCATGCATTGGGGCAATACCAATTAGTAGGGTGCAAGTACAATCAGGGAAGGTCGGTAGAACCAAAGAGGGCATTCTATCCTTGTGCTACATCTCACTCAGCTCTGTAAAACCCTGCCTGAGCCCCAGAGGCCCAATACTGCATAATAGCCCTCTCATGGTCTGAATCACTTTCCTATCTAGAGGCTCTTGAGGATGTCTGGACAACACTGGGAGGGGTGTCTTAGAGACTTAGGAAAACTGAGTCCAAAACATCCGAGGCACAGCGATGGCTAAAAACCAGAAGGGATAGACTCAGACCTGCAGACTCTCCTGTCCAGAAACAAAGGAAGGTAGAAATGATCATTTCACAAGTGGTGGCCTCCCTGACAAAAACTTACTGATTTATCTCCTTCTTGAGCTCCTGGTTGTTCTTGCGGGCCTCAATGTACTCCATCTCTAAGTTGTGCAGAAATGACATAACCTCCTTCTCTTTCATCTTCAATTTTTCATAGAGCAGATTTTGCCAGTGGTAGGTCCTGGCCCCAAGAAGAGAGAACTCTGTGAACATAGGCTTTTAGTAACACACGAACTGAGGATGGATCCTGGACTACTCCAACCATGGAAATCACACTCTGCATTCTAAATGCTGGGATTTTCTTAACCTTGGGCAACTTGCTATCGTGGCCCCAGAACACCAGAAGCTAGGCATCCAGATGGAGGGTGCCCTGGCTCCCTGTGTTCACTCAGTCGGGCTGGAAGGGCAGACTAACCAGGTCTGTTCTCAAGAGCCTAGGCTACAAGACTTTGCCCACCAGACACCTGTGATTGTATTTCCCTTGTTTTCATAAAAGGAATTCTAAATTCTGGATAACTAATACTGTAGAGACAGATATTACACATAATTCTGGAGATGAGGCCAGACATCACCACAGCTTTATAATCTGCCCAAGGGATACAAATGAATGGACAATTGTGAGCACATAGCCAAAGTGTAGTGGTATTTAAAGTAGGAACTACCAGACCTCAGGACCCACATCACCTGGAAACTGTTAGGCAGGTAAATCCTCAGGAGAAAAACACAGACTGCTTGATTCCAAATTGTGGAGAAAAATAAAAACATATAAAACCTATTCACATTTGTACATGTGCACACACACAGGCTCACAGACTTAGACCTATACACAAGATGGAAAAAGAGAAAGAGTGAGAGAATAAGAGAGAGAGAGACAGAGACAAAGAGAACACAATGAGAGGTAGAAGAAATATACACAACATTACTGTTTCAGTGTTTAAGGCACACAGACAAAGAGGAACAGGCATGAACCTCAGGTCTTCTAATCAAGCACTGAGAAGCATCAAGATCTGAACTTCTTGAGTTATTTTTAGGCATACACAACTCTTCACACGGACAAGATATTTACATGTAATTCTAACCTATGAACCCAACTCTTAGAACAAGGTATCTGGAATTTACATCATCACAGAACTAGTCAGGGTACCCTTGTCCTCTTGGAATACGTTTTGCTTGGCTGTCATCTAAAGGATAATGCAATGCACCAACACTATGTGGTTCTGCTTGCTCAGCATGACATGCAAAACCTGCCCGTGTTATGCATATCAATAGTATTGTTCCACTGTGTCACTATGAACATGAATATCCTTTGAGTCTTTTTATGTGTGTCCCCTGCTGGACATGAGCCCTTGTTTTACGTAAGTACACATAAAACGTAGACAAATGCTCAGTAAACATTACCAGTTTTGCTAGTATTTGGACCTTCGTAAACCCCCTTCCTCCAGTAATGTGTGAGTTTCATTTTACTACACCCAACCATTTCCAGCCTTCATGTTAGTGTGGACTGCAACTGCCTGTATTTATTAACAATCTGTTAAGTTAATATTAGTATTAACAATCTGTTAAGAATATAAAGCTCTAAAAATAAGACTATAATTTCAATCTAAGTTCTCTCTCTCTCTCTCTTTTCCCACTTCCCTTCTCCTGCCTCCCTCTTTTTGTGAGTCTCATCATACTGTGGCAGCTAATCTCCAAATGGTTGGTTGCTCAAGCGTCTCCCCTCATGCCCAGCCTCCTAAGTCTCGGGGACCTAAGACAGCACAGCCACACCACAATCTGGCTCCTGTTTCCTAAGAGTTTAGCCACTGCCAGCCTAGAGAGTCTATGAAAAAAGTCCTAAATCGACAAATCTGGATACGGAATCTCTCTTCTCCACACCTACACTTCACACTGACAACTGAAGGCATAGGACAAGACATTTTCCAAACTGAATGGTGTTTCTCTCTCACATAGCATTCATTTCCACTGTGCAGAGCTAATCGTTCCTGGGAAAATGCCTAAGGAATCCCTGCTCCAGGACCATGTGCAGGGCTGGGCTTGTGAGAATGTTCCTACTCATACAATTTGACAGTCAAACTAATGTAGTCCAGGCAAATAAGACCAAATACACTTTTCCTTAAAAAAAATTAAGGCATGTGTATGTGTGTGTGTGTGTGTGTGTGTGTGTGTGTGTGTGTGTGTGTGTGTGTGTGTGTGAGAGAGAGAGAGAGAGAGAGAGAGAGAGAGAGAGAGAGAGAGATGGCAACCACACATCGCTCGATATTAACTACTATTTCTGTTCTTACAGAGACACTCATTTTTAGGTAAGTGTTATTCAAGTCTTCATGATAAAGGTAGGCTGGAGAAAACTGTAATGACTGAAGCTTTCTGCCCCTTGCACGTCTTCTGGAAGATACCTGTAATGTTGAAGATCAACGACATTCTTCTCTGAGTAACCAACCTGTCACAACAGGGACTGAGACTGTAAAGACAAATCCTAGACCAGGCTTGTCTAGGAAGACTTCATAGCCCAGAGGATAATGCGAATGGAGTGAGTCTGGAGTTGTAAGCAGGCACCCAGGAAGTGCAGTGGAAACACAAAGGACTCATTAAGTAGCCTGGCTGAGCTAAAGCTCCTACAACCAGGTACCTATAATCTATGTATAACAAAGTAGGATTGCAACCGAGAACCTCACATTTACTGAGCATCTACTATGCGTACTCTAAATCTACACACCAGACTCTCTTAATTAGCAACTCATCACTAGTGTGAGAATTATATTATTGTTTTCAAAGAATTTTAGAGCATCTCTTGATTCCTTGGGCTTGGAGTTTAACTTTATATCTTGGAGAAACCCTAACACAAAGGACATAAGCAAGCAGTCCCCAGTATTCCTTATCAGAGTTCCAGTTTGATATGCTCTCATTGTAAAGTTAGAGCCAGCAGAGGGAGTAAACTGCTTCGAAGACAAGCCTCAGGTAGATACAGAGGAAAGCAGGGTTTCAAATGTGGAGGAAGAACATGTGTGTGTACAGACACATATTTCAAATATGAACGTGCGGTTCATGCTGAAAAGACTCATTACATAGATGCAGGACGGTAAGGTGTGATCACCAATCAAACTAACGGATGCTTCAGTAACTTCTGTCGTGGAGAGAAATCTAACTGGCATTGATGGGAGGAACTTCAGTAGTGCTAATTAGCCGGAGCTACCACCAAGAGCCTATTTCTTATCAAAGATAAGCCCATACATACCAACCATAGTATATTTCTAAGATGGTGAGTGGATGCCACAACCTTGGATTTCCAAATCTTATGACTGATCCAAAATACCACTACCACCACCACCACCACCACCACCACCACCACCACCACCATCACCACCATTACCACTACCACCACGACCACCACCTCCTCCACCATCGCCACCACCATCACCATTACCACCACCACCTCCTCCACCATCACCACCACCACCACCAGCACCACCACAGCAAAGCACTTTCAAATAGAGCTTTGTGATTTCCCTCACGAGAGAAAAGCCTCATGAGAGAAAAGTATTTTGATCTGGGAGGTTAGTAATATGTTGTCACCACTGGTCTTTACTGTACACAGATGCAGGTGCTGTGGAGGCTGAAGGTGATCCAGGTGCCTTGGAGATGGAGCAGCTATGAGCCACCTGATGTGGATGGCAGTCCTCTTAAAGAGTACTGCGTTCAGATCTGCTGAGCTACCTTGCCAACCCTTTGACTGGACTTGTGCCCTTCTCAGCTGGCCTTCTGCTCCTCTTCCTCCTCCTCCTCCTCTTCCTCTTCTCTTTCTTCCTTCTCCTCCTTTTTTATTTTTGCCACATTTGATTCACCTATGAAGCCATTAACCAATCAGGCACAGTGCATGTTTCCTCAAACACAGTCCAGCACTTAGTTCTCAAACCTAGGACAAAGTTTGTGAGGCAACAGTGACTTAAAGTGAATTGAAAATTATAAATAAATATTTATTTCATATAGTTCCAAGCTATCTTCTGTCTTTATCGGGAATATTTTCCCTGGTCTTTTGTTTACAAGTGAAACTACAACACATATAAAGCAGACACATACATTTATTTATTTATTTATTTATTTATTTATTTATTTATTTATTTTCCCTCTTAGTGGAAACAAGGGTGGAGGGAGGCTGAGCCCAGGGGTAGTGTAGCTAGAACTTCTTTTATTTATTTATTTATTTATTTATTTATTTATTTATTTATTTATTTATTTATTTTCCCTCTTAGTGGAAACAAGGGTGGAGGGAGGCTGAGCCCAGGGGTAGTGTAGCTAGAACTTCTTCCTACCCTGCCTGAGTCTGTCATTAGCCCTAGGTTGTTCTAAAAGCTCTCCAACCTAACAGTGAAGTGCTTTAATGTGCCCCCAGACTCTGCTTTTCTCTGGTCAGTTTTGCCAAAGGATTGTTTTAGTTAGTCTTTGTGAGGGAACATGTCTCAGGCCTATTTTCTTGTTTGATAAATCTGTTTAAAAGTTTTCATGTCTAATAGTTTATGAATGTATTTTAAATTCAACTTAACATACATTTCAATAATATAATTTAAATAAAAGGGCTTTTATGTTTATACTCAGTCTCTGTCATTTGGTCATAGAGGCAGTTAGTGCTATGAATTAGCCTCTGGGAAGAGCTTTGGTCATACTGTTACAGCTCTGAGTAGACTTCACTACTGCAATGAAAAGTGACATGTTAAGTGGGCATGAGAGGAGAAGTTGCAAGATGCAGTGACTCTGAAGTGACAGCTTGCAATGCTGGTCACCACAGCCTGAGGAGTAGGCCTCTGTTCACACTCATTGTATGATGCCTACCTGCTGAGGTATGATCACCAGCCATTTAGTAACCTTACCTTTGGGCACTAGGGAATACCATGCCACGTGAGGTGATAGCAATAGACTCACCAAGGGAGGAAGTTCTAGGCTGAGACTTAGAGAACAGGGTTTCCCTTCTGTTTAAATCATTATTGTGTGTTGTGTGTGAGTGTGTATGTGTGTGTGTATGTATGTGTATGTACACAAAGAGGCCCTCTTTCAGGGAACTAAACCAGGTTACCAGGCTGTGTAGCAGCACTGAAACCTGCTGAGGCACCTTTCTGGCCAGAGAACTGTTTGTTTGTTTTCCCTAGATACACCAGTGTCTGTGTTATCAACAACTTCTTTCATACCACTGGGCCACTGTTTTCTAAACTACACAATCGTGAAATCACAAACCTTTATTTCTATAGAGCTTTCTTTTTTTTTTATTAGGTATTTTCCTCGTTTACATTTTAAATGCTATCCCAAAGGTCCCCCATCCCCACCCCCCCATCCCCTACCCACCCACTCCCCCTTTTTGGCCCTGGAGTTCCCCTGTACTGGGGCATATAAAGTTTGCAAGTCCAATGGGCCTCTCTTTGCAGTGATGCCCGACTAGGCCATCTTTTGATACATATGCAGCTAGAGACAAGAGCTCCGGGGTACTGGTTAGTTCATATTGTTGTTCCACCTATAGGGTTGCAGTTCCCATTAGCTCCTTGGGTAATTTCTCTAGCTCCTCCATTGGGGGCCGTGTGACCCATCCAATAGCTGACTGTGATCATCCACTTCTGTGTTTGCTAGGCCCTGGCATAGTCTCAGAAGAGAGAGCTATATCTGGGTCCTTTCAGCAAAATCTTGCTAGTGTAAGCAATGGTGTCAGCATTTGGAAACTGATTATGGGATGGATTCCTGCATATGGCAATCACTAGATGGTCCATTCTTTCGTCACAGCTCCAAATTTTGTCTCTGTAACTCCTTCCATGGGTGTTTTGTTCCCATTTCTAAGAAAGGGCAAAGTGTCCACACTTTGGTCTTCGTTCTTCTTGAATTTCATGCGTTTGGCAAGTTGTATCTTATATCTTGGGTATCCTAAGTTTCTGGGCTAATATCCACTTATCAGTGAGTACATATTGTGCGAGTTCCTTTGTGATTGGATTACCTCACTCAGGATGATACTCTCCAGGTCCATCCATTTGCCTAGGAATTTCATAAATTCATTTTTTAATAGCTGAGTAGTATTCCATTGTGTAAATGTACCACATTTTCTGTATCCATTCCTCTGTTGAGGGGCATCTGGGTTTTTTCCAGCTTCTGGCTATTATAAACAAGGCTGCTATGAACATAGTGGAGCTTGTGTCCTTCTTACCGGTTGGGACATCTTCTGGATATATGCCCAGGAGAGGTATTGCGGGATCCTCCGGTAGTACTATGTCCAATTTTCTGAGGAACCACCAGACTGATTTCCAGAGAGGTTGTACAAGTTTGCAATCCCACCAACAATGGAGGAGTGTTCCCCTTTCTCCACATCCTCGCCAGCATCTGCTGTCACCTGAGTTTTTGATCTTAGCCATTCTGACTGGAGTGAAGTGGAATCTCAGTGTTGTTTTGATTTGCATTTCCCTGATGATTAAGGATGTTGAACATTTTTTCAGGTGCTTCTCTGCCATTCGGTATTCCTCAGGTGAGAATTCTTTGCTCTGAGCCCCATTTTTTAATGGGGTTATTTGATTTTCTGGAGTCCACCTTCTTGAGTTCTTTATATATATTGGATATTAGTCCCCTATCCGATCTGAGATAGGTAAAGATTCTTTCCCAATTTGTGGTGGCCTTTTTGTCTTATTGACGGTGTCTTTTGCTTTGCAGAAGCTTTGCAATTTTATGAGGTCCCATTTATCGATTCTTGATCTTACAGCACAAGCCATTGCTGTTCTATTCAGGAATTTTCCCCCTGTACCCACATCTTCAAGGCTTTTCCCTACTTTCTCCTCTATAAGTTTCAGTGTCTCTGGTTTTATGTGGAGTTCCTTAATCCACTTAGATTTGACCTTAGTACAAGGAGATAGAAATGGATCAATTCGCATCCTTCTACATCATAACCGCCAGTTGTGCCAGCACCATTTGTTGAAAATGCTGTCTTTTTTCCACTGGATGGTTTTAGCTCCCTTGTCAAAGATCAAGTGACCATAGGTGTGTGGGTTCATTTCTGGGTCTTCAATTCTGTTCCATTGGTCTACTTGTCTGTCACTATACCAGTACCATGCAGTTTTGATCACAATTGCTCTGTAGTACAGTTTTAGGTCCGGCATGGTGATTCCGCCAGAGGTTCTTTTATCCCTGAGAAGAGTTTTTGCTATCCTCGGTTTTTTGTTATTCCAGATGAATCTGCCGATTGCCCTTTCTAATTCGTTGAAGAATTGAGTTGGAATTTTGATGGGGATTGCATTGAATGTGTAGATTGCTTTTGGCAAGATCGCCATTTTTACAATGTTGATCCTGCCAATCCATGAGCATGGGAGATCTGTCCATCTTCTGAGATCTTCTTTAATTTCTTTCTTTAGAGACTTGAAGTTCTTATCATACAGATCTTTCACTTCCTTAGTTAGAGTCACGCCGAGGTATTTTATATTATTTGTGACTATTGAGAAGGGTGTTGTTTCCCTAATTTCTTTCTCAGCCTGTTTATCCTTTGTGTACAGAAAGGCCATTGACTTGTTTGAGTTAATTTTATATCCAGCTACTTCATTGAAGCTGTTTATCAGGCTTAGGAGTTCTCTGGTGGAATTTTTAGGGTCACTTATATATACTATCATATCATCTGCAAAAAGTGATATTTTGACTTCTTCCTTTCCAATTTGTATCCCCTTGATCTCCTTTTGTTGTCAATTGCTCTGGCTAGGACTTCAAGTACAATGTTGAATAGGTAGGGTGAGAGTGGACAGCCTTGTCTAGTCCCTGATTTTAGTGGGATTGCTTCCAGCTTCTCACCATTTACTTTGATGTTGGCTACTGGTTTGCTGTAGATTGCTTTTATCATGTTTAGGTATGGGCCTTGAATTCCTGATCTTTCCAAGACTTTTATCATGAATGGGTGTTGGATTTTGTCAAATGCTTTCTCAGCATCTAATGAGATGATCATGTGGGTTTTGTCTTTGAGTTTGTTTATATACTGGATTACATTGATGGATTTCCGTATATTGAACCATCCCTGCATCCCTGGGATGAAACCTACTTGGTCAGGATGGATGATTGTTTTGATGTGTTCTTGGATTCGGTTAGCAAGAACTTTATTGAGGATTTTTGCATCGATATTCATAAGGGAAATTGGTCTGAAGTTCTCTATCTTTGTTGGGTCTTTTTGTGGTTTAGGTATCAGAGTAATTGTGGCTTCATAGAATGAGTTGGGTAGAGTACCTTCCGTTTCTATTTTGTGGAATAGTTTGTGAAGAACTGGAATTAGGTCTCCTTTGAAGGTCTGATAGAACTCTGCACTAAACCCATCTGGTCCTGGGCTTTTTTTGGCTGGGAGACTATTAATGACTGCTTCTATTTCTTTAGGGGATATAGGACTGTTGAGATCATTAACCTGATCTTGATTTAGCTTTGGTACTTGGTATCTGTCTAGAAACTTGTCCATTTCATCCAGGTTTTCCAGTTTTGTTGAGTATAGCTTTTGTAGAAGGATCTGATGGTGTTTTGGATTTCTTCAGGATCTGTTGTTATGTCTCCCTTTTCATTTCTGATTTTGTTAATTAGGATGCTTTCCCTGTGCCCTCTAGTGAGTCTGGCTAAGGGTTTATCAATCTTGTTGATTTTCTCAAAGAACCAGCTCCTTGATTGGTTGATTCTTTGAATAGTTCTTCTTGTTTCCACTTGGTTGATTTCACCCCTGAGTTTGATTATTTCCTGCCTTCTACTCCTCTTGGGTGAATTTGCTTCCTTTTGTTCTAGAGCTTTTAGGTGTGTTGTCAAGCTGCTAATGTGTGCTCTCTCTAGTTTCTTTTTGGAGGCACTCAGAGCTATGAGTTTTCCTCTTAGGAATGCTTTCATTGTGTCCCATAAGTTTGGGTATGTTGTGGTTTCATTTTCATTAAACTCCAAAAAGTCCTTAATTTCTTTCTTTATTCCTTCCTTGACCAAGGTATCATTGAGAAGAGTGTTGTTCAGTTTCCACGTGAATGTTGGCTTTCTATTATTTATTTTGTTATTGAAGATCAGCCTTAGTCCATGGTGATCTGATAGGATGCATGGGACAATTTCAATATTTTTGTATATGTTGAGGCTTGTTTTGTGACCAATTTTGTGGTCAATTTTGGAGAAGGTACCATGAGGTGCTGAGAAGAAGGTATATCCTTTTGTTTTAGGATAAAATGTTCTGTAGATATCTGTTAAGTCCATTTGTTTCATCACTTCTGTTAGTTTCACTGTGTCCCTGTTTAGTTTCTGTTTCCATGATCTGTCCATTGGTGAAAGTGGTGTGTTGAATACTCCCACTATTATTGTGTGAGGTGCAATGTGTGCTTTGAGCTTTACTAAAGTTTCTTTAATGAATGTGGCTGCCCTTGTATTTGGAGCATAGATATTCAGAATTGAGAGTTCCTCTTGGAGGATTTTACCTTTGATGTGTATGAAGTGCCCCTCCTTGTCTTTTTTGATTATTTTGGGTTGGAAGTCGATTTTGTTAGATATTAGAATGGCTACTCCAGCTTGTTTCTTCATACCATTTGCTTGGAAAATTGTTTTCCAGCCTTTCATTCTGAGGTAGTATCTATCTTTTTCTCTGAAATGAGTTTCCTGTAAGCAGCAAAATGTTGGGTCTTGTTTGTGTAGCCAGTTTGTTAGTCTATGTCTTTTTATTGGGGAGTTGAGTCCATTGATATTAAGAGATATTAAGGAAAAGTAATTGTTGCTTCCTGTTATTTTTGTTGTTAAAGTTGGCATTCTGTTCTTGTGGCTGTCTTCTTTTAGTTTTGTTGAGGGATTACCTTCTTGTTTTTTCAAGGGTGTAGTTCCTGTCCTTGTATTGGTTTTTTTTCTGTTATTATCCTTTGAAGGGCTGGATTCATGGAGAGATAATGGGTGAATTTAGTTTTGTCGTGGAATACTTTGGTTTCTCCATCTATGGTAATTGAGAGTTTGGCTGGGTATAGTAGCCTGGGCTGGAATTTGTGTTCTCTTAGTGTCTGTATAACATCTGTCCAGGCTCTTCTGGCTTTCGTAGTCTCTGGTGAAAAATCTGGTGTAATTCTGATAGGCTTGCCTTTATATGTTACTTGACCTTTTTCCCTTACTGCTTTTAGTATTCTATCTTCATTTAGTGCATTTGTTGTTCTGATTATTATGTGTCTGGAGGAATTTCTTTTCTGGTCCAGTCTATTTGGAGTTCTGTAGGCTTCTTGTATGTTCATGGGCATCTCTTTCTTTAGATTTGGGAAGTTTCTTCAATAATTTTGTTGAAGATGTTTGCTGGTCCTTTGAGTTGAAAGTCTTCATTCTCATCCACTCCTATTATCTGTAGGTTTGGTCTTCTCATTGTGTCCTGGATTTCCTGGATGTTTTGAGTTAGGATCTTTTTGCATTTTCCATTTTCTGTGATTGTTGTGCCGATGTTCTCTATGGAATCTTCTGCACCTGAGATTCTCTCTTCCATCGCTTGTATTCTGTTGCTGATGCTCGCATCTATGGTTCTAGATTTCTTTCCTAGGTTTTCTATCTCCAGCGTTGCCTTTTTCTTTATTGTGTCTACTTCCCTTTTTAGGTCTAGTATGGTTTTGTTCATTTCCATCATCTGTTTGGATGTGTTTTCCTGTTTTTCTATAAGGACTTCTACCTGTTTTGTTGTGTTTTCCTGTTTTTTCTTTAAGGACTTGTAACTCTTTAGCAGTGTTCTCCTGTATTTCTTTAAGTGAGTTATTAAAGTCCTTCTTTATGTCCTCTACCATCATCGTGAGATATGCTTTTAAATCCAGGTCTACCTTTTCAGGTGTGTTAGGGTGCCCTGGACTGGGCGAAGTGGGCATTCTGGGTTCTGATGATGGTGAGTGGTCCTGGTTTCTGTTAGTAGGATTCTTACATTTACCTTTCGCCATCTGCCAATCTCTGGAGTTTGTTGTTATAGTTGTCTTTGTTTAGAGATTGTTCCTCTGGTGATTTTGTTACCCTCTATCAGCATACGTGGGAGACTAGCTCTCTCCTCTGAGTTTCAGTGGTCAGAGCTCTCCTCTTTCAGTGAAGGTGCACAGTTATCTGGTGTTTGGACCTCCTCCTGGCTGAAGATGAAGGCCCAAAACAGGATCTTTCCCAGAAGCTGTGTTGCTTTGGCCAGGAAGGTGGCCGGTTGTCTGGAGCCGAAGATGGCACTGCCTCAGAAGCTCTGTGGCTCTCTCCTGTCCCAGAAACTGCTGGCCTCTGTATTCCACACCCTCACCCGTGCAGCCTGCCCTCCGCAGAGTCCCGGAACCAAGGTGGCTCCCGCGGAGCCTGAGGGAGAAACCTCTCGGGCCGGGCGGACCCCTGTGCTCTCACCAGGAAGGTGGCCGATTATCTCTCTATACAGCCTTCAAAGAACAGAATCCTATAGTTAAGAAGAACATTACAAGTGGAGGGAGGGGGATGGTAAACACCTTCTATCCCAGCACCTGGAAGTCCGAGGCAGGGCAATCTCCATGAGTCCGAGGCCTGATTGCTCTACAGACAAGTTCCAGGACAGCCAGAACTACATAGAAAGACTCTGTCTCAATTTTTTTTTTTTTTACATGCTCACTGGCACTACCTGAACACTGTACTATGCACCAATACATGACCCTAGCAATGTTCTTAAGAACCTGACATTGAAAGAAAAGAATATTGACCAGCAGGACATTAGTTAACTACCTAAGAAAATCTGTGATTCCATAAAACAAAACTGTAATCCCAGAAATGGCTGCGAAAAACCTTTGAGTGTCATGTAGACTGAGGGGAAAAGGCAAACTCACACATTGCACCAATTGCAGCTATAGAGCCGAGAGCAGCCATAGCTGTACAACTGTGCCATACTGTTATTGTCACAACTGATAGAAACATTGTTCACTCAGGAATGTGTGTTGAGTGACAGAGTTCCTATAGCTCAACATCCAAATTTATTATAAAATATGCTCACAGGTCATTTCATAAAGATAAGACCTATATTTGCCCCTAAAATATAGACAGACAGGCAGACACACACACATAAAAGACAGTATCAAAATGAGATTACATAAGGGATAATATCTCTACTTGCTATGATACGTGGGTCTATCAAAGTGATCATGTGTTCCTGCCTTCAGAATTCATGGAAGGGAGAAACATCACCTGAAATAACTGTAATTCCATAAAATCTTCAGGGAGATCAAATAATACTAAAACTCTTTACAACATTCTAAACAGCTCAAGTGGGGGATACAAGCCACACATCTCTCTGGGAGTTCCAGTCTCTTCTAGTCAGTCAGACTAATGATTAAACTGCAGATGGCAGACTTCTGATGCACACATAAGTCGGTACATCCTTGGTTCCTTTTCACCAAAGAACTATGATCCTGAGATGAAGGTAACTTTATTTAAATTATGCATACGGGAGCCTTATTCCTTTGTTGGTGACTAAGGATCTCTGCTGGTTTGTTGTTGTTGTTTAAAGAAAGGAAGCATAAGAAGCAAGGCTCAGGGCAGTAGGCACTTCCGAGTTGCCAGCTTTTTTATTTGAGAGCCCTGGATTGAGCCAAAGGACAAAGAGATGTGAGCATTATTGTTAGCTACTAGCAAATGGCTGGTAATAGGAATTGTGGAACATAATGGGCCCTCTACACATTCCTTAGACCTGAGAAAGACAGACTACCAGCAGGACCTTGCTTGCATAGGAAGCTCCCATTAACAGGGTGCACCTTCATCTTCTGCAGGGCAGAACTCCTCGCCTTGGGTTGCAAGACAAGAGAGTGGGATGGCAGCAGCATGCCTGCTGGCTTTCATGAAAGAGCAGAACCATGATCTGTGAGCACAGAGAAGTTCTGTGCTGTGGGACGCAGCGGGTGGCCAGGAGCCAATGTTTACAATCCCCTGGGTGGGGAAGCAGGCTTGAAAAGTCTTTGCTCTTGCCAGCAGTGACCTTTGGTTGCTTTCAAAGCTGCTCTCCTGTTAACCCCTTGGGTTCTGTGTGCACTGGAGCTGCACAAAGGAAATACTTTTGAAGGACACCTCACAGGAACATTGGTTTCTGATTTCAGCTGGAGCGTCACAGAGACAGCAGACTAGGAAGAATGGATAATACATGTATTCATTCACTCTGCCGTCAAACCCATGGGCATGTCAGGGACCCCTAGATCTGGATTTCCATGTGTGCTGTCTACAAAGTGACAGTTTCCAGCATGGAGCAATGGATTCAAGTTTACGAACCAGGGGATTGGGAAACAGAAGCATATTTGGTCTCCAGGGGAGAAGGAAGCATCCAATTTATGCAGAAATGCCCTTTCCCCAGTTAGCCCATGGGAAGCCAGGCTAAGGCACTGGGGCTTCCTATTGGGATCTGACTAGAAGACAGGCTAAATCATTAACAGCCTCTACTTAAAAAGCAGTCCAAGAGAAAATGTCAATTGTCGAAAAGGAGAGGCAGTTTTCCAGTTAGGCAAAGCTAACTAAATCTGGCTTATTATAGTTGTTACTATTTCAATGGAAAGGTACTATTTTTTTTTCCTTTTTCATTTTTTATTAGGTATTTAGCTTATTTACATTTCCAATGCTATACCAAAAGTCCCCCATACCCACCCACCCCCACTCCCCTACCCACCCACTCCCCCTTTTTGGCCCTGGCGTTCCCCTGTAGTGGGGCATATAAAGTTTGCGTGTCCAATGGGCCTCTCTTTCCAGTGATGGCCGACTAGGCCATCTTTTGATACATATGCAGCTAGAGTCAAGAGCTCTGGGGTACTGGTTAGTTCATAATGTTAAAAAATGGGGCTCAGAACTGAACAAAGAATTCTCACCTGAGGAATACCGAATGGCAGAGAAGCACCTGAAAAAATGTTCAACATCCTATTTTTTATTCCTAATGCTAAGCAGCAAAAGTACTATGAGAACATACATTTTCTTAGCCTCTATTACATTATTTTAAAGATGTTATAAACGTATTAATATGAAGATAAGATAACATGGATATCATTTAAGGGCTTAAAATGTTTCCAGGAGTTAAGATTTACTTTGGGAAAATAAAAAATTGATCTGGTATTTGAGTCTCATTCCCATTAATCCATGTACTTTGTTTTGGATAAGGAATTTTTTGAATTTAAAGATGTTTGGAACCTACTCACTTATCATCAATACAGCCACGCCTTTAGTGAGGACCAAAAAGGAACACAGTAGAAAATGTTATTGGCATGTTCAGGCTTTTAAAGGAGTCCCCTGGAAACTTACCCGATCACAGATGAGACCATGACGGGGTGACACTGTGGCATCTGCCCCTAAAAGTAGCTATACTCCATAGGTGGAACTCCAGTTCACAGCTACTTGAAAGGCACCACTCCACAGCTTCTTCTGAGAGAGTTGTTAGGGCTGGAGAGATGGATCAGCGGGTAAAAGTGCTGGACACTAAGCCTGATGACCCGAGCTTGTCAAGATCCACATGGTGGAATGAGAGAGCAGACTCCCAAAGGTTGTCCTCTTAGCATATGCTTGTTCATGGCCCCTCAATCCATCCATCCATCCATCCATCCATCCATCCATCCATCCATCCATCCATCAATCTTAAAATTGTAGTTTCAAGGAATGTTTAAAAGTAACAACAACTACAGCAATAACAACAACGTTCTAGGCTATCATTACAGACCACATAACCTTTCTCTGGTTTTCTGCTTTGGAATTTCAACGATGAATAACTAAGCATATTCAACTTTAATGCAGACAGACTGGAATGATCTGAGAAGCTCAAGGATACCCCAGAGCTTCTTCACAAGAGCTCTGGACCTATTTCATGCCATTTATATAACATTGGCCCTTCTGAGATAGGTCTGGATACTTTGCCCATATCCTGGCGTGCACAAAACATATTAGTAATGAAGGAAGATGAAATATTGTAACTTTTTAAAGAGCCCACGGCCCTGGCCTGGGACTGAGAACAAAGCAGAACAGACCCCAGGTATGCCAGGGCAGGGCTGTTGTTAAGGCATTCCTAAGAACATCTTGACTGTAAAGATGAAAAGGTATTCAAGGACAAATAGGGCTACATTATCTGGGTTGACATCATCTGGCCGGAACCTCCCCTCAATCCGAGGACAAGCAGGGCTATCTTGTCTGAGTCAGCACCACCTGGCCGGAACCTCCCCTCTGTCTATTACCCCTTGGCGCCGGGTACAGCCATACATCAACTGGTTGTTTTGTGAACAAAGATAAGCCCCCAGCCCACAGGAACAAAGCCCTGATGCCCCTTCTTGCTGACCTGTAATCTTTATCTTTCTGTCACTGTTTAAATGAACCAATCCCGTACCTTTGTCAAAATTCCTCATACTCCTAACCCTTTGCTTCTTTAAAAACCCCTAGCTTCCGAGCCCCAGGGTCGACTGTGTGAGGTACATGTCGGCCTAGAGCTCTGCCAATAAAGCCTCGTGCGTCTTGCAACAAGAGAGGATTCTTGTGTTTGTGGGTGCTTCCTGTCCCTGGACTAGAATGGGGGTCCCAATATTTGGGGTCCTACAGTAACCAGAGCTAAATCCAAGCTAGCTACATATCAGAGTCAGAACTCACAGCCCACGAGCTGGCCACCAGGCACTCAGATGGACCTCTACCGCTGCCACCAAAGTTCCCGGGAAGGCCAGGCGTTGTCTTTCACTTTGACACATATGACATCAGTGCTGTTAGGGAGAGGGCTCCAGGCTTACCAACCTTTGAAGAAAGGATCAGTGTTACCCTGGGACTTTCCCCTGCCCTACTGAATCAAAACAAAATCACAAAGCTGCCTGTGCTCACAATCCCAGAACTTGGGAGGTTGAGGTAGAAAGGCTGTGACGGCTCTGATACCAGCTTGACCTGCACAAATGAGATCTTGTTTTAAACAACACGATCCCCAGGCTCAAACACCACATCTTTGCAAGTGGCTAGTTATATACTTTTAAAACCAAGTCCCAAAGTAGCTAGTTCGTGGGACAGTCTCTATCACAGATGTTCAGGGTAAGAACTAGTTAAGGACATTTATTTATAGGCTAAGAATATGCATTATAATCGCTCTCAGGCTGGACTCTCCAGTCATATCTGAAACTTTTAAGACACTGTCTCTTGCTTGTATAAATGATTATGATGCCTTTAAAAAAGAAACTGTGGAGAAATTGAAGAAAATAATTATGGGCACCCTTTACAGTAATGGTGTGCCACTTAAAAAACAGTTCAGCTTATGGTTAGTTTGTGAAGCCACTTCTATGCAGTTAACAACGCAGTTGTTCATGAGCTTTAATTATTGCCATAGAATTATTAGGCCCAACCGGCTGGAACTGAGTTTCTCCACAGAGTAAGAAAGTTAGTACTGTACAAATGAAGACAAATATGCACAACTAAAAAGAATGTTACAGAGGGCCTCTCTCAGCGAACAAAGCAAGCTCAGTCTGGCTCTGTTTCCCTCGCACTACCACATCCGCACATCATTAGCTGGAAAATTCCTGATATATGCTGTAATTTTTGTACCCCATATCCCCCAGTACACTCAGAGCTTTAATGTCCAGATGCCATTTTCTCTCATATCTGTCCGTGTTTGGGGCTCTGCCAGCCATGGTCAACAATTAATACAGCCAAATTAAAAATACAGTACTTTCCCTGGCAAATGGTATAGTCTCGCAGGAAATACCAAATAAAAACTTGATTATGTATTGTTTAACCATTTTGTTTGCCCGTGGGCCACCCCATCGTCGTTGTAATTCCGAAGAGCATGCTTCATCTGACAGTCTGCGCAGTACCATTCTTCCAAGTCTGTCACACACAATCACTGGCTTCAGGTATGGCCCTCTAAGTGAAAGATTTGTGGCAGCCTTTCAGCCTACATGCCTTTTAATTAGTCAACTTGTGGCCCAGTGTTATAATAGATAAGTAACCTCTTAATATTCACATCATTAATTAATTTTTTTTCTTCATTCATTTCTAAGCTTTTGCATGGGGCGGGAGAAAATGTTTTTTTTTTTTCTTCTTTCCTAGATGGGCTTTGGTTTATGAAATTAAGCATGCTCCTATTGCAAAGGACATCAGAGACTGTGTCTCAGGGATGCTCTTCAAGAGCTCCAGAGACCACAGGATGCCTACACCTATTTTTGAAGCATTCCATTTTTTGCATTTAAATAGCAACTGGAATCTTTCTTTTGTATACAGACAAGAGATGAATGGCTGTCATGCCAGCTTCCACACCGCTGGGAAACCTGCTTCTCTCTGAATGCTGGACTAGCTCACGCTCAGAGACACAGAACTTTCACTGTCCTTTGGAGCCCATGTCAGCAAAGCAGGCTGACATGAAAACCAGCATTTGATAGGTGAACCTTTGGGCTATTTGTAATTTTTTTGGCTGTTGCAAATAGTGTTGCTGTTACTGGTCTAACATGAATCCTAGTGCACATCTGCAGTAACTTTTCTGAAGCATGTAACCAGACATGGAGAGGCAGGGTTTCCATAGTACATATATGTTAAATAGCATGGGTTAATGCCAAAATCCCAAAGAACAGCACAATTTTATATCTCCTATCAGCAGAGGATCAGTTTCAAGAAAATGTACAGAGCTGGTTTTCAATAAGATTTTTCAAGTCTAATCTCATATTTTTTGCTTTTTAAATGGTGATATTTTCCATTTTTATTTATTGTGATTAAAGACCTTTTTAGACATTTATCCAATTATGTACCCATAACTCTTTCTTGTATCTCAGGTGTTCCTTTTAGAATTGTTTTCTTTCTTTTTGAAGTATTCCCAATATTAAAAAGTCTTGGCTATAAATTCTCTTGGCTTCTTTTTATATGAAAACTTCATTATTTCATGAGTATATTCTGTTATATTCACATATAACAAACACAGTCATTAGACCTTCTGACTAGCAGTGATGTTTCTTCTATGATATCCTGTAGCACTAAGAGAAGGAGAGTAAGGGATGCTGTGAACAACAAGTAACTAGCAGTTTAACAGGCTTTGACTTTACAAGCGTTTCACAGGCTTAGCAACACAGGCCAGAGCATTCCCAATCTCAAAGAACTTTGGGCAACATTAAAAAGAAAGTTACATGAAATTTAACTTGAGAACTAAGGCTGAATGAGGGTCCCTAAGAGGCAAGTGGGAGTTCAGAGTAGGAAGTGTCCAAAGAAAGCGGGACCCCAGTCAGGTTACATTGTATAAGCTCCTGAATTACATTTCTATACAGCACAGCTCATGTGGCCAAACCATACCTCCATCCTGATTCTAAGAAAAGCGAGAGAGCATGGCTTTGTTTCCAAAGATGGTACTGTGCTTTAACAGAAATACAGACCTGAGTACTAGGTAGGTAAGAGTAACACCGAGATAATGCTGTCAAAGACTGAATGAGAGCATGCAACTGTATGAAATGCCACACACACCGCTTTAGAATGGCAGACCAAATGGGAGGTGTTGGTTTAGGTACCAACCTCTTTGTAGATCGGGCATTCCTGAGCGACTTAGTAAAGCTCAACAAGACAGTGCAGGTTACGTAAAGGCTGGGCTGAGAGCCTCAGGAATTTCTTTCAATGATATTCTTTATAGGTCTAGTAGCTGGGAGAGTTCTTATGCGACACATCTTAAGAAATCTATGCTATTTGTGACATTAAACTCCTAATCCATGGTTTAGTGAGTCATTTACGTACCAGAGAAGACTCTAATCTATTGGGGAAACACACTTTTCCAGTATTAACTACCACTTATTCCCAAGAGAATGTGATCTCTAGAACACAAGACGATTGATTGCACACAGAAGACTAAAGTGCTCATTTGGATTGCAGAAAGGAACCCTTTTTCCTGAATGTGTGTATGTATGTGCAGTGTGTATGCTGATATGGTGTGTGTGTGTGTGTGTGTGTGTGTGTGTGTGTGTGTGTGTGTGTGTTTAGGGCTGATTTTTGACTTTGGGTGTCTTCCTAGATGGCTTTCCATTTTCGTTACTGAGGCAGGGTGTCTCACAGAACCTTGTGGTTCTTAAAAACTTCAAACAAACATACTTTCATAAGCAGTGTGTACACAATGCTCACTTTCTTCCCTTGTACCACAGCCCACCTTGAAGCCTAGTATATGATGGGCAGGCACTCTGCCCTGGAGCCACGTTCCCAAACCCTCATGGGGAGTTTTAAACTTGTTCCTTTAAAGCTCAGTGAGGGAAGCAGGTAAAAGCAGAAGATAACTTCAAGCAAAGATAGTGCTTATAAAATGCTGAAAAAGAACCAGTCCCTTTCTTTACCTGGTCAGCCTTTCAGATACTACTTTGAACTCTAGACTTAGAGCATTAAAAGCAAATCTAGGTTACTAGTAAAAAACTGAATGGAAGGGGCTATAGAGATGGTAGTTAAGAGCACTAACTGCTCTTCCAGAGGTACTGAGTTCAATTCCTAACCACCATATGCTGGCTGACAACCATCTGTAATGGGACCGGATGTCCTCTTCTGATGTGTGTAATGACAGTGATAGTGTACTCACATATACATCTTAATAAACACATCTCAGAAAAAAAAACCTGAATGGATGAGCTGAACCAACAAACACTGACTGTGGTAAACCAAGACCACATAAACATGCCCATAGTGAGTACACGCTACCTATACGACGGCTCTAAATACCTGAGAAGTACAACCTCACTACCAATTGCTACTTGGTGAGCCTGAAGCATGGGATGTCCCAGCTCTTCCCTCAAGGAGCCTGTTGTCTCCTGAAGAGTAAATTGTGCTCTTTTGTGGCTGTTTATATTGTACTCACTCATTAGGGGTTAGTCCTATAATGACCACATTTGAGGTATATAATTTGTCAACTTTAGCAAAAACTGGATTATGGGGATTAAAAAAAGAGAGAAACAGCAAGGTATCTAATTAAGCACAACATAATCATGTTACTTTAGGCCCAATAAATTAAAGTAACAGTTATTTAAGTCTTTCAAGATTGTGAAAAAGAGCCCTGAGCCCCTTTCCCTGAGATGGCACAGTAGGTAGAGCACCTGCTGTTAAGCCTGAAGACCTCACTTTGACTTCTAGGATGCACATGGTGGAAAGAAAAATGGCACTTCTTTAAGTTGTTCTCTGACCTCTAGAAGTCCCACCCCAACACTAAATAATTATTAAAACAAAATTAAGATTTTGTTTGCAAGTGCAAAACTAATTTTTTGGTAGTCCTTTTAATACTAAACCAGTAGAACAATTCTGAAGTGTGCAACTAGTGAGAGACGTTATACAGATTCTTGACCATAAAATAGCATTTCCTTTTCAATGGGAATGCTGATTTATCAGGGGAAATTATGACGTGTAGTTAACGTACTGCTAGTGAAAACAGCAAAGATCACATTTGTCTACTTGGTTTCCAGAAACAGCATGATTTAACGAGAGTTAGGACCAAAGATTCTTACCTGAGTTAAAGGGACATTTTTTTCCCTCCCAAGCCCCTCTTTATATTCTCTCTCTTTCTGTCTCTCTCTCTCTCTCTCTCTCTCTCTCTCTCTCTCTCTCTCTCTCTCTCTCTGCCTGTCTCTCCACCCCACCTTTAACACAAATGTGTCTTATAACAGCTTTCACACAGGGTATAGTAGCACATGCCTTTAACTCCAGCACTTGGGAGGCAGGGACAGGCAGATCTCTGTGAATTTCAGGGCAATTTGAGTTTCAGGCAGGCCAAGGCTACAGTCATAGATGAAACCTTGTCTCAGAACAAAAGCAATAGCAGAAAAAACAAACAAATAAAACCAATGTTCATGTAAATCTCCCTGCCAGCAATGAAAGAAAGCCCCTTTTTGAGAATTCCATACACCACACACATATACCATGATATATGATCAGATCGCTTCCATTTCACATTTCAAAAAAACCTCCTGCCTTTTTAAAACTCAGCCTTCATTTCTGTGCATGAGGCTGAATTTCCGTGTGAGGGCACCACCTGTAAAACACTCGTAGGGTATTTCAAGCTCAGCAGACGTTTGCTGATTACTATGGCTATCGAAGAATCTAAGGAAATCAACTCTGGTTGGCATAGAGTGCCTTGATCTTCCACCTAAGCTTTCAACATCTGTGAAACAGTTACAGAATAAAGTAAATGATGAGTTATATATATATATATATATATATATATATACATCCCTGAATGATCCATGTGCTGTGGAGAGGAAGCAATAACAAAAGTTTCTGCCCACACAGAGGCACTGTGGCTTTGGGAGTGAAGGGCTCCTCATTGGCATGTACCAGCAGCCATCCCCATTTCCTGCCTAGGATAATCTGATTTTATTCAGGTAGCCATAAGAGTTTCTATAGTGTGATTGGGCTGGGCAGAGGTATGTTGGTTCTGGGTGATGAAACCCAAATTAAAGTTTGAAGTGAGTTTCTGGAAGACTATCTTTACTGAAGAAAGGTAGCGAAATTCACTTAGGCCCACGCTCCCCCCCCCCACTGTTTCAGATCCTGGTTAGAGCAGTGTAGTGCAGAGACGCCATAACTGAAGTACAGCAGCCATCGTGAGGCTATGAGGGAAGGCATAATCAATACACTGAGCAATTAAGAAGGCTTTGTTTTCTTCAGTATTTGATTATAATATCCAAGGTGACACCACTGACCCAGTTACACCAGCTGTAGAATTACCTATCTCCAGACTTCTTTGCTATGTTGAGAAATTAATGCCCACTAATTAGGAAACATTGTATTTATTATTCTGTACCTGTAACCATACATATGCTTATGCAAACAATATCTTAAAAAATCTGAGCATCTCAGGCTTGGTGATCACCAGTGGCAGTGTCCAAGAAGGGAGAACACATGGGGATTAGCCACTGAGAGTGGCCACCCAGTGAGCTGGTGAGGTAGTGAGCAGATGATGCTTCTGATGCCAAGCATCAACTGGCAGAGCTCTGAGGGAGTAAGTGGGAATGAGGGCTGAAGCTCAGGGAGGCTCACAGGGGATCCTGGGGCAAGATAGAAGATGCAGATGCCTCTGCAGACAATTGACAGCCACGGCCGCAGATACCAGACTGACTTTCGTCAGAACATTTTGAATGCTTTATGAGTGGGCAGACACAAAGGAGGTGCACAGAGATACCTGGAAGAGATGAAGCAGAGAGCTCACAGGCATTCAGTTAAGGGAGAGGAGGGGTGCGAAGCTTGATCCGCTTGGAGAACACTGAATTCTCAAATGGGCCCCAGCTTCATCCAATCTTGGTAGTACTATTTTTATGACTTCACCAAACTAGTGAGGTAAGAGAACAAATTCAAAGGAGGAGAGAGAGAGAGAGAGAGAGAGAGAGAGAGAGAGAGAGAGAGAGAGAGAGAGAAAGAGAGAGAGAGAGGGAGAGAGAGAGAGAGAGAATTCGACTTCAAATGCTCATCCCGAGAAACTAGGTAGCAGCATTACAAACATTTGCACAGTGAAGGTAAGACAAAGAACGCATAGACTGGATTCGAGGTGTGGAAAAATGGTCAAGTTTAATACAAAAAGGTAAGTAAGAAATGCTAAAGGAGCAAACAAGTGGCCTGTGTGTATATCATAAACTCTCTCCTAGCCCCAAGCCCACCTTTGAGCTTTGTTCAAACAGAAAAAGGAATGGAAGTTTATTCATCACACTGACAGTGACCCATCTGGAACACTGAACCCTCAAAAGAACTCTACCAATTAAAAAAGAACGCAGGTTAAAAATACTGATTAAAGGAACATGAGAGTTTTAAAGCAGGATCTGAGCCAACCACTGATCAGTGATCTAAGGCACTCGCCACCAATCCTGAGGGCCTGTCTGAGCCCTCAACATGCAGACTGTCCTGACTCGACACAAGTGCCATGTCATTTATAATCACAGAGGCTTAAGAAAATGTGTTTCTGTTTGTTAAATTATATTTTAAATGTATTTTCCCCATAATTTTTCATTTTATGTGTATGGGTGTTTTGCCTGCATGTATCCCATTGCCCATAGAGACCCGAAGAGAGTATTAGATTCTCTGGAACCCGCGTTGCAGACAGATGTCTGATCCTCCAGAAGAGTAGCTATTGCTCCTCAAACTGCTGAACCATTTGTCCAGCCCTTAAATTTTAGATATTTTGAAAAAAAAAATCTCCAGAAGTCTTCTGGTAAAATACTTAATTTAAAGTTAAGTGTTTCGGGGTGTGTGTGCTGGGTAGAATACTTGTCAAGTGTGAAATCTGAGTTCTACCTCTAGCACTGGTGTGAGTGTGTGTGTGTGTGTGTGTGTGTGTGCATGCATGCACACGTGCGCGAGCATCCACATGGCCTCACAATTTTTAAAGTTTATATTTACATTAGAACACAAGATAAGATTTGAACTTGACTCTAACTCCATTAAAAAGTCTCCCAACTTAAAACAATACTGAATAATTTTTCATTTTGTGGCAGAAGCGATTATGATTAGAAGTAGTTCACCAAGATCTAAGTATGGTCTGTGACAATCCAAACAGACATGTATCTGGGTAATCAAGAAAATTTTAATTTTCTGTGACACAGCTGAAATCTAAATACTAGATTTTAGCCACAAGCATTAAGGCAACATGCTGGGATTCCGATGCTACAGGTAAGAGGCGTAGGTGTGCCTTTCAGGGAAGCGAGGGCGTACTGGAAGGTCTTTCCAAACCTCAGCCTCTTCCATCTGCTCTACACACAAACCTCTTATTTCATCACAGGTGTTCTACAAATGTTCACTGAGCAACTGCCATGGGCTTGTGCTGAGCTCTGAAACGTATTTCACAATGCTAGCGAATCAGGGGACAAAGGCCAAACAGATGGGAGCCATATATACAGGAAAATCAAAAGCAGGTAGGAGAGGCCACACTCAGTGGTCCCGAGTCAGGCCCACTTCAGACAGGTGAGGAACAGTCTTCAGGACCAGTTCATTAGGCGGAGGAGGGGGAAGCAATTTGCTGGAGATGGGGTGTGTGTCTAATGGCGTGGGGACACAAATGTCACAGTGTTGGGATGGGCGTGAATGTGTTTGGGGAGAACTCAGAGAGCACGGACTTGTGGGTACTTCGGAGGCACTGGCAATTTGAGCTTGCTGTTTTCCCACAATGGTCCACACTGCATGTCCACTCCCACAGTTTCCCTCCTGTAAGCCAGTCCTGTCTTTCCAGGAAAAAGAAAACCTGCTTTTCTGGCCAACAGAGGTCCAATCTTCCACCCACTCTTCAGTAGTTGGGGAGTTTATAGCCAGGTAAAGACATTTTCAGGAGTGCAAGTGAGGCCTGTCAGTTTAGAATTCCACTTTACATTCTTGATGGCAAAGTTTTCTTTCCTTTACAAAGGTTCCAGTTTTTTTCCCCCACTGATCTGCTTTCTCTAAACTAGTAAAAGCTAGTTTTCTGGAACTAGATTACAGACAGACTTTGGCCCATTTAACAAGATCAGACTGTTTATTCTTGACAGGATTCTTTCCCACTGCACAAAGGTACTTTTAAATGCCACATTCCAGACCCAGTGCCAGTAAGCCACTGAAGCATGTTTTCCCACAAGAACAGATACCCATGTGCGGTCCCTACCTCCCTGAAACCACCCAGCCTTCACAAGGTACAGACAGTATTTAATGGCACCATGAGTTGGACCAACTCAAGTATATCCACCAAGTACTTGATAAAGACAGACAGGGCCTCACACTGCAGAGCACAGTAACCTTAGACACGGCCTTACCCTGCAGAGCACAGGTAACCTTAAACACGTCCTCACACTGCAAAACACGGGTAACCTTAGACACAGCCTCACACTGCAGAGCACGGTAACCTTAGACATGGCCTTACATTGTAGAGCATGGGTAACCTTTATGATGCAAGTAATCAAAAACAGAGGTGGGGGGAAAAAAAGAAAAACAAGAAGTTTTAAAAATGAAAAAAAAAGAATCAAACGACAGAAGATAAATCTGGAATTTTATGCTGCTATCCAAACCTAGAAGCCGTAGAGCTCCTTATTCCTTGTTTTGGGATTTTTTATGGTTGAGCTGTTAAATTTACAGCCCCATTTTTAGACTCTGCCAAGCCTTTAGAATAAACACATGAGCAGTACTAAAGTAAATTCACCTACACTTTCCCCTTCTTTCATTTTCCCAAGATGAGAAGGCAGGCTAGTCCGTCCCAGCCAACTGTCAAGTCTAACTAACCTTCATAGTTACGTGAGATTTAAAACCATCAGCACCTTGGCAGACACCAGGCGCAGCTACAGTACCACTCACCCACCATGTTAAACCCTAAAGAAAGGAGAGCTAAAACCTGGGTTTTAAGAGGGTGGAGTCAGCCAAGGACATCATTGAGAAATGAACTTGAGAAAATAGTGGTCGGGTCAGAGTTCAGCTGGAAACCCAGTATCATAGCATCATCATTTAGAAAATGGGCCTTGATTTTTGGCGAGACCTGTAGAGATAGAAACAATACCTCTGACCTTCTCCAGTGCCCTCATGGGTCAAGTCACGTGACCTACGATAAAGGAGGTATCATCAACCTTTTCTTGAGATATAATGGTTTCACCAGAGGCCTCGAGAAATCTTAATCTTTAAATAAAGTCGCATCATACAGGAAGTGTAAGTGTCCAAGTTGCGGGGGGTGGGGAGAGGGGAGAGGGAGGGGGGAGGGGGGTTGTGATCATGAACAAAATCTGAAGGTTAAAGGACACCCAGACAGACATTCCTAATAGAAACGTTCCTCTGCTGGGGTTCAAGAGGCTCAAGTTATGATCAGAAGGGACAAAGGAGAGTGAGATGATTTGACGGAATTTTTGTCTAGGTGCTCACAACTGAGGCTGTGATGCAGCAGGCTGTGCAGTGGGGAGGGGCTGGAAATGTACCCATCCACTTATTGTGAAAATATGGAGTTGGGAAGCAAGCTCAAAGGACGATGAAACATTTTGTGGTATTAGATAATTAGTCACATAAACTGATGTCTATGGCTGGTGATGAGGAAAGAGAAGTAGGTAGGGGCTGCCCTGTAAACAAACGTAAAAACAAGCTGGGAGCTGGGACTCGCTATTTAGGTATTGGTGAATCAGGCCTCACGGATTTACTCATTCTGTGTAAAACGTGAACTGAATGACTCAGAACAGTTACGCCAAATGCTACAAAACTTCATTAACATATCTTGACTTATACTATGAGATTACTAAAGCGCAGACAAAATGAAGGTACGGCTACCTCCCCCTGCCTCACACAGTCGTTGTGACAGCTGCAAGCAAGAAGTTCATATAGTGGAAGAATTAAAGAGGGCACAAAAATCCTAGTTACAGAAACATTGTTTTACATTATATTCTAAGGACCACGCCTCACAGTCTGGGTTTGGAAATAACACCTTCCGGTGAGGCAAGCTTTCGAAGAGGAAGTTGCCCTATGACATAAAGTTTCGGATTGCTCAGTGCCTAACATGGCACTGAAATGTATTCCCTTAGGAATGCTAAAAGTAAGAGACAGGGATATTCTGTCATCTTCTGGAGTCCCGGGGAACCACGGCTTGCAAGGCCTCACTAAAGCACCTGGTCTCCACAACCTTCACACGTGCTGTCTTTACATTTGAGTCTGATCTCAGGCTTCTGAGATCTAGTGACACCATATACAATGTTTATGACAAGACATAAAAAGCCAGGAGACAAGCAGTCTCTATGCACACCATCCCTAGATGGGGTATGCTGGCCAAACTTGTACAGAGGACTTGAGAGGAAGCCAATCCTTCCCCGTGAGTAAAATATTCCCCAGGCAGAAGCTTCACAGCTCACCTATTTTTGTCTGAACTAATTCATAACAGTCACCACTCATGAAGGATCTGGCCTTAGGTGGGCAAATGAACGCCTATCTTCTATGGACAAGGAGACAGTCATGGATCCACCTCAGCAGCAGGGCTGGTGTAACAGGCACAGCCGCCTACAGTGTTTTTCTGAACAGTGCAGAACTCATTCTCTTTTGTACATGGGAGAAACTCATACAGTGGCCATTGGTGGCCGCTGTGACTGTGAGCAGAGTCAGCCTATCAGACAGCGACTCAACCATGTTTTATTACCACTGAGAATGAGCAACAGAGGGATCTGGACAAGGCCTTGTGTTTGTTTTGGCCCTGGCATTTTCCACGTACGCAGCCTTGGGAATCCTAAAGAAAACGTGTTCTCTTCCCAGCTCTGCACTGCTCCCATTGTACTCCACTTCCCTCACAGGTCAAAGTGAAAACGAAACCCACACAAACACCCCATTGTTAGCTATGAAATATGTACTGCAACTTCGAATATTAACAAAATAGTCCTGTTTGTGTCATGGCGAGATGTTGAGACCGGAGGGCGTTCCAGGAGCCTTTCCTGCTTCAGAGGTGTGTCCTGAACTTTTGCTGAGGTGCTGAGACGACAGGACTTTGGGGTTTTCCTGTGATACTCAGGTAATGCTGGATTTGATTCATCCAGTATGCACTGGCAGCCTCCGTAGGCTTCTGTGGGAACTGCTCAGCTGCCGGGCTGAGGCTCAATCCCTGCCGGGTCTCCATAGTAAATACAACATGCACAGAGAGGAAAACAAACATAAAGAATTTATTTTCTCATGTAAAAGATGACATTGTTTTCAACTTCTGGTCCTACTTCACTTTGTCACTTGAGCGTGCCAACTGGGTGTCATGCAAGGACTTCATTCCAGGCACACACACAGAAAACAAGTGCAGATGGCTTGATGCACACACATCCAGTGGAGCTGAATGCAGACAGGTTCTGGAAGGACAATGCTGTGACCTTTGCAGATATCCCACATCCTGGCACAGGTGACCAGTGTGGGCTTCTCTAGCTCCAGCCCCAGTAGATCCATGGGTCATGTGACTCCACAGAATGGGAAATTCTTCCTCGATTGTATTTTGCTGTTTCTAAAGGCACATTGCTTCCCGAGACTGTTGTGCTCAGATCTACTTCCCAATTCTGCTTGTAAGCTCTGAGGGCAGACACCCTGTCCACTTGAGTTCAGCATCTCCTCTAAGGTGGTGGACAGAGCCCAGCACAGAGGAGGTGACTGGGAATTGTTGACTGAAAGCCAGAACTCTTATCTCCTTTCCTCCCCTAAGCATATAAAAGCTGTTGTCTGAAATTGAAGAGTTTCTTCACTGTTTACCAAGTGCTAACAACACAGAGACAGGGACATATGCACATACATGCACGCACACACCTGTGCGCGCACCCCCCACCCACCCCTACTGCCCTGGCTCAGCTGGCTCAGGGCAGTGTAATGTGGAGAGCCGTGCCGTGAGCAATCGTCATTATAAGATGGCACTGGCTTCCACTGTGCCTAACTAGTAAACAAGCCTTATGCGCAAGTGCAAGAGTAAATTCATGCCCAGTCTCTGCCCATCTCAGGGCGTAGTAATGGGGTGATGGGCAAGCAAGTAATCAGGTGCTGTCATGCCACATCAGGTGCTGAACCCTCACGCTGCAGGCTATATAAGCAGCACCATTTTCCAGGTTCGGGGTCTTCCTTATGTTGAAGCAATAAAAGCTTTGCTGTAGAAGGATCCGGTTGTGCGAGTGAATTCTTGCCTGCGAGATACTAGCTCGGGCAAGAAGTGGCGCTGAGAAACCCGGGAATTTATCATCACCAGGTGCTGATAGGAGACCCCCCATTTCACGGGGTGGGTTCAGAACTACGGGACACTTTACAGCTCTACAAGGTACGTTCGGTCTTGAACTTTCTCCAGTGTTAGAAGCCTTTCTGTTCCTTTTCACAGGGCTCGTTCTTTTTCTTTTGATTACATACTGTTTCCACCAGTGGAATTGCTGACTGGTTCTCAGTTGCCATCAGGCCTGGACAGTGACCAGTATTGCTGACTGGTTCTCAGTCCTGGACAGCGACCAGTATGGGAATCTCCCACTCTGTGGTGACCGCCTTACAGTAGGTCCTGAGGCAGCGTGGCTTGAAAGCCACCTAGACACTAGAAGGCTTTGTAAAAGAGGTAGATCGCATAGCACCGTGGTTTGCATGCTCAGGGTCCTTAACTATCCCCTCTTGGGAGAAACTCAAGGGAGATTTAGTTAGGGAACTGGAGTACGGCAAACTCAAAGCAGGAACCATGCCGTTGTGGAAGCTGAGAAGATCATGCTTAAAGGACAAGGAATGTCAACAAGTGGTTAAGGCAGGGCAGAGAATTCTGGATGAAATTCAAGACAGTCTATCAGAGGTAGAGCAGGGAGAGAGACTAGGAGCAAAACGGACACATGGTGCACCAATTAAGCATACAGGCCTTTCCACGGACCTTGAGCCCGAGGAAAAGATAAAGTCGGGAAAGAATACCCGGGGTGAGTTTGGATGGAAGGAGAAGGAAAAAGAGAAGAAGAAAGATCAATCAGCAGAGGTCCCTAGGAGAAGGAACCTATACCCGCCACTAGATGAATTTAAGGAGCTAGCTCTTAGTAGCTCAGAATCAGATGAGGGACTTAGCCCCTCTGAGGAAACGGACTTGGAGGAGGAAGCAGCTCGTTATGAAGGAGAAAGGTACCAGCCAGATAAAATGTGAGCTAATCAGTCCAGAAAAAGGCCAAAAGCGACTGGTGAAAGCCAGCTTGCTGCTTGGCCTCCGGACTGTCAGCTTCAGGGTCCTAGTGCACCTCTGCCTTATGTGCAGAGGTATCATTCAGACTCATTCATTCCAAAAGAGGAACAGAGGAAAATGCAACAGGCATTTCCAGTTTTTGAAGGAGCCGAGGGAGGGCGAGTTCACGCTCTGGTGGAGTATATACAGATTAAGGAGCTTGCCGAGTCTGTCCGTAACTATGGAGTCAGCGCCAATTTCACTATAGCACAAGTCAAAAGGCTTGCGGCTTCGGCAATGACTCCTGGAGATTGGACAACGGTGGTGAAAGCTGTGGTTCCAAATACGGGGATGTATCTTGAGTGGAAAGCATTATGGCAGGATTTCTGCCAGATGCAGACAAGGGCTAATGCCACCATGGAAGGGAACCAAAGATCGTGGACTTTTGAATTACTTACAGGTCAGGGACAGCATGCTGCTAACCAGACAAATTATCATTGGGGAGCGTATGCTCAGATCTCAGCTGCCGCTGTTAAGGTGTGGAAAGCACTCTCTAGGAAGGGGAAGCGAGTGGATATTTGACAAGAATTACCCAGGGCACACAAGAGTCATTTTCAGATTTTGTGGCCAGAATGATTGAGGCAGCAGGGAGGATATTTGGAGACCCAGAGGCAGTTATGCCTTTAATTGAACAGCTGGTTTATGAACAAGCTACGCAGGAATGCAGATCAGCAATCACACCTAGAAAGAGTAAGGGGTTACAGAACTGGTTAAAGGTTTGCCGTGAGCTTGGAGGGCCGCTTACTAATGCTGGATTGGCAGCCGCCATTCTGCAGGGGCGGAGGCGCTCAGACTCAGCGGAGCTCAAACTTTGCTTTAATTGTGGCAAACCAGGGCATTTAAAAAAGGACTGCAGAGCCCCCATAAAAAGGACAGCGCCAGGGTTGTGTACTAAGTGTGGAAAAGGATGCCATTGGGCCAAAGATTGTCGCTCAATTAGAGATATACGAGGCAGGCTCTTGCAGCCAGGGCCCCCTCAAGTGGTAGAAAATGAGAATGAAGGCATTTCAAAAAACGAGTTTCGGCTCCCAAGTCCCAGGGCCCCAAAACATATTGGACTCCAATGGGCAACATGTGGACACCACGGTCCGCAGGGCAACAGAAGGCTCAGCTGGATTGGACCTCCGTGCCTTCACCCGATTTATGCTGATGCCTCAGCTGGGAGTGAAGCCAATTCCTACTGATTATAAGGGGCCTTTGCCATCTGAAAGTGTCGGCCTAATTTTGGGCCGGGCTTCCCTCACCTTACAAGGTCTTATTGTCCACCCTGGAGTTGTAGATCAGGATTATAAAGGGGAACTTTAGGTTCTCTTTTCCTGCCCTCAAGGTATCTTTTCTATATGACAAGGGGACAGAATAGCTCAGCTAATAATTTTGCCAAGCCTACATGGCTGTTTTCCCTCCTCTGGTATTCCTCGAGCTCCCAGAGGGATTGGTTCTACTGGAAATGATTCTGCTTACTTAATAATGTCTTTAGATTCCAGGCCATCCTTGGAGTTAGTTATAGAAGGGAAACAATTTAAGGGAATTTTAGATACAGGAGCAGACAAAAGTATTGATTCTTCCCACTGGTGGCCAAAAACCTGGCCCGTCACTCAGTCATCACACTCTTTACAAGGGTTAGGCTTACCAGTCCTGCCCCACTATTAGCTCCTATTCTTTGAGATGGCAAGCACCTGAAGGTCAAACGGGACAATTCACTCCTTATGTCTTACCACTCCCAGTTAATCTCTGGGGGAGAGATATTTTACAGGCAATGGGAATAACCTTGACTAATGAATACTCACCACAAGCTGTTCAAATGATGAGAAAAATGGGCTATACAGAAGGAAAAGGATTAGGGAAAGGAGAGCAGGGTAGGTTTGAACCTATCCCTCAAGAAGGTAATACTGGGAGACAAGGTTTGGGTTTTTCTAGAAGTGGCTGCTGAGGGTTCCATGCCCATACCATGGCTTACAGAGGAAGCTGTATGGGTTCCTCAATGGCCTCTTTCCTCTGAAAAATTAGAAGCAGCCACAAATTTGATTTCTGAACAGCTATGCTTAGGTCATTTAGAACCCTCTACCTCACCCTGGAATACACCTATTTTCGTAATTAAGAAAAAATCTGGCAGATGGAGCTTATTACATGACCTCAGAGCAATTAATGCACAAATGCGCCTGTTTGGGTCAGTTCAGCGAGGGCTACCATTGCTTTCTGCCTTACCAAAAAATGGGAGATTATAATCATAGATATTAAAGACTGTTTTTTCTCTATACCTCTGTGCCCTCAAGATAGGCAAAGAATCGCATTTACCATCCCAGCCATTAATAATTTGGAACCTGATCAATGGTACCAGTGGAAGGTTCTACCTCAGGGGATGACAAATAGTCCTACCATGTGCCAACTATACGTGCAATTGGCACTTAAATCAGTTAGAAATTATTTTCCATCCTTGCCTCTAGCTCTTTATATGGATGACATTCTCATTTGCCATAAAGATCCACAGTTATTGCAAGATGCATACATTATATTAATACAGAAATTAGCGCAATGGGGATTGCAGGTAGCCACCGAGAAGGTGCAAGTTGCTCAAATGGTAACCTTCCTAGGGTCACACATTTATCCTGACAAAATTGTTCCTCAAAAATTAGAAATCTGCAAAGATCAATTACATACCTTAAATGATTTTCAAAAATTGTTGGGAGATATTAATTGGCTGAGACCATTTTTGAAAATTCCATCAGCAGAGTTAAAGCCTCTATTTGATATCTTAGAAGTAGATACTCACATCTCCTCCCATAGAGCACTTACCCCAGCTGCCTGTCAAGCTTTACAAACTATAGAAAAGGCCTTACAAGATGCCCAATTATTATGCATTGATAAGTTGAAGTCATTTGAATTGTGCGTATTAAAAACTGCACAGTTGCCAATAGCAGTCTTGTGGCAAAATGGACCCTTATTGTGGGTCCACCCTAATGCTTCCCCTGCAAAAATCATTGAATGGTACCCTAATGCAGTCGCTTAACTTGCACTTAGGGGAATAAAAGCTGCCATCTCTCATTTTGGAGAAGAACCTCATATACTAATTGTGCCTTATACCTCTGCTCAAGTTCAAACCCTGGCAGCAGCGACTGATGATTGGGCAGTCTTAGTTACCTCCTATTCAGGAAAAATTGATAAGCATTTTCCTAAACATCCAATTTTGCAGTTTGCCTTAACTCAAGCCATAGTGTTTCCAGTAATTACAGCCAAACACCCACTTGCAGACGGGGTGGTAGTATATACAGATGGATCCAAATCTGGCATAGGTGCATATGTAATAAATGACCAAATAACATCCAAGCAATATAATGAGACATCACCCCAGGTTATAGAGTGTTTAGTGGTACTAGAGGTCCTTAACACTTTCCCAGGACCGCTTAATATTATATCTGATTCCTTATATGTAGTCAATGCAGTGAATACACTTGAAGATGCTGGCTTAATTAAATCATCTAGTAGGATTGCTCACATTTTTTCAACAAATTCAGTCAGCCTTGTTACACAGAAGACATCGTGTCTATATTACTCATGTCAGAGCTCATTCTGGCCTTCCTGGCCCTATTTCTCATGGAAATGACTTAGCAGATAAAGCCACTAGAATCATGGCTGCTGCTCTGTCCTCACAGATAGAAGCTGCAAGGGAATTTCATAAACGCTTTCACGTGACGGCTGAAACTTTACACCACCGTTTTACTTTAGCCAGAAAAGAAGCTCGTGATATTGTCACCCAGTGTCAAAACTGTTGTCAATTTTTACCTACTCCTCATATAGGGGTGAACCCCCGAGGTGTCAGGCCATTACAAGTCTGGCAAATGGATGTCACACATATTTCCTCTTTTGGGAGAAATCAGTATTTACATGTTTCTATTGACACCTGCTCTGGTGTAATGTTTGCCACACCTTTAACAGGTGAAAAAGCCTCTCATGTTATACAGCACTGCCTAGAAGCCTGGAGTGCTTGGGGTAAGCCCACAATCCTAAAAATGGACAATGAGCCAGTGTATACTTCGGCTAAATTTCAACAATTTTGTCATCAAATGAATGCCACTCACCTGACTGGCCTTCCTTATAATCCTCAAGGACAAGGCATTGTGGAACGTGCCCACCGTACACTCAAGTCTTATTTTATAAAACAAAAAGGGGGAGTTGATGAGACTCTGCCCTCAGTGCCAAGAGTAGTTGTCTCCATGGCACTCTTCACACTTAATTTTTTGAATCTCGACAAGCAAGGACGTTCTGCAGCTGAGCGACATAGCACAGACCCTGATAGATCAAAAGAAATGGTCAAATGGAAGGATGTTTTAACTGGTCTGTGGAAAGGCCTGGATCCTATATTAATAAGATCCAGGGGACCTGTCTGTGTTTTTCCACAGAGTGAAGACAACCCATTTTGGCTGCCGGAACGACTCACCCGCATGATATTCATCAAGGATGGTGTGGAAGATGCTGACCTCCTGAGGACTGTTCCTGATCCTGACAATGCTGAACTTGTCTCAGGTTCCTAGTATAATGGGCGAAAAGAGATGAGCCATTCTCTCAACTTTCCCTAAACCAATGCCAGTTTGCCATGATGCTATAGTTTTTCCAAAATTCTTTACTACTTATAAAACAGTGGATTTGCCATATCTACTCTATGATCCCACCTGAGCACCATTAGGAGAAAATCGCTCTTTACTAGAACAGGGTTCTTTATGTTTTCAAATTAATGGACCAGGAAAATGTATCAACCTCACAGCCTGAGCCTTGGGAATGTTTAATAAGCACTGAGGAGGCTTGGGGAGCACAACCCACGATACTTCCAATGCAGATATAACCATTACAAATCGGACCTTCTGGCAGGAGGCAATTTGGGTTAATGGTACATTTCTACCACCTAACTTTTCAAACAAAGAACGTCCCCACCAACCAAGAATAGCCCCCCATTGTAGTTTGGAAGATGAAGGGCTGATCCTGCCTTGGTCTGATTGTAAATCCTCCATCACTCGTTGGGCAGATCAGAGTAAAACCTTTTCCTTTTCTCCCAACATGATGGTTGACCTAGAGAAGGAATTTGCTATAAAAAAGGGACTTTTCATACAGGACATTAGAATGCATCTCTTTCACAAGTGGATGCTTTGTGGAGTCAATGGCAGTTGTACAGAACTCAATCCTTTGATCTTTATCCAGGGAGGAGCAGTTGGAAAGGCTTCTTTTACTGGCATCTCAAGAACTGCTCAGTATTGGGGAATGCATGCTGCCTCCCTGGACTCTTATGGATATACTAATACCAGTGTAGAGATCACTGTGTTCAATAAAACTTTGGTAAACCAGATTAATTATCCACCTACCCCAGTCTGTGTTTACCCCCTTTCTTGTTTATCCTTTCAAATGATTCATTTGAAGGGTGTTCTAATGATTCTTGTTGGATTTCTCAATGTTGGGATGTAAAAAAGGACACCCGTGCCATGGTGGCATGGATCCCATGTTGGATCCCTGTTACGGTGGAAACACCCTCCACCTTATCCCTATTTAGACAAAAAAGAGATTTTCGCATTACTGCCGCCGTGATCATAGCAATTTCAGCCAGTGCTGCTGCTGCTACAGCTGTAGGGTACACTATGGCTAATACGGTTCAAGCAGGCACAAAATTAAATCAGCTTTCAGTCGATCTGGCTGATGCCATCAATGTTCAAACTTCTGCTAGCAAGCAGTTGAAGGGAGGGCTGATGATTTTGAATCAGTGCCTCAATCTGGTTGAGGAACAGATAAGTGTTCTATACCAGTTGGCTCCGTTGGGCTGTGAAAGAAAATTGGGTGCTCTGTGCATTACCAGTGTCCAATATGAAAATTTTACTCGTGCAGCTAATCTGTCTAGACAGCTCTCCTTGTATCTTGCAGGAAATTGGTCCGAGGGGTTTGATGAGACTCTCGAGGCCCTGAGGGAGGCAGTTTTAAGGATCAACTCGACGAGAGTGGACCTGTCATTGACAGAGGGCCTCTCCTCCTGGATTTCATCTGCATTTTCTTATTTTAAGGAAAGGGTGGGGGTAGATTTATTTGCTGATGCCATCTGCTGTGGACTTGTGTTCATGCTCTGGTTGGTTTGTAAGCTCAGAACCCAACAAAACCGTGACAAGGTCGTTATTACTCAGGCACTTGCAGCCATTGAACAAGGGGCTTCCCCTGAAATTTGGCTATCCATGCTTAAGACTTAAATGGCATTTGAGTTCTCTGTTATTGCGTCCCACGGATTTGTGGATCCATTGCACTGGGATGAGAGAGACTCAACGCTCATTGATCAGCACTTGCACTTTGCTGAATTTTACTAATTTGGTTTTTGGCTGGCCTCTTTTATAGAGTTCGCCCTAGGTCATTTGGCAGTTACTGTCACTCAGTACTGCGGTATCCAGAGACGGGCAACTTTCCTCATGTACAGACCAACCTAAGACACCGGACCCAGTGGTGATAGGGTTACCCTATGACAGGAAAGGCTGTGACATTGGAGGAATGACCTAAGACTGGAGCCACAGCAGATGGCCATGACTGCAGAGGCCTAGACCAGCCTCAAATTTTAATAAAATAAAAAGGGGGAGATGTGGAGAGCCGTGCCGTGAGCAATCACCATTATAAGATGGCTCTGGCTTCCACTGAGCCTAACTAGTAAACAAGCCTTATGTGGAAGTGCAAGAGTAAATTCACACCCAGTCACTGCCCATCTCAGGGCGTAGTAATGGGGTGATGGGCGAGCAACTAATCAGGTGCTGTCACACTACATCAGGTGCTGAAACGTCATGCTGCGGGCTATATAAGCAGCACCATTTTCCGGGTTCGGGGTCTTCCTTATGTTGAAGCAATAAAAGCTTTGCTGTAGAAGGATCTGGTTGTCCAAGTGAATTCTTGCTGGCGCGATATTAGCTCGGGCAAGAGTGTAAGCAGTTCGAAGTGTCAGAATGGTGGTACTAAACCTTCAGAATCTCATTAGCGCCATTAAAAATCCCCTTCATTGTTTCCTGTACTCTTTTATGTCTCTAACAACAGCCTTACAAGGTTTGTAACTGTCTTTGGTGATTTTTACATGGGAAAATGTTTTCAGGGTTGTATGACCATTAGATATGGATGGACTCAGAGAAAGGGCTTTGGAGGAAAGTCACATGTGAAAATGTGTAAAGCTTTTTACAAAGCTCTAAGAGTACAAGCTATTGTTAAAACAAAACAAACAAATGAACAAACAAACAAAACCAGTCACACAGAGACAGGTGAAGAAAATAGGAAAAGCTGTCTAATAATTCTCTTATTCCTTTATTTGGAAGATGTTAATTATCTTAGAAGAGTATAAAACCTCTTCTAAAGCTTGCTAATATCAAAATACAATGAGTTAGAAATAATGTCCTTTAGTAAGGAGAGGTACAATGTTCCTATATGTCCTTCAGTTTTCTGTTCTGCCAGGTGACTAGTTCAGCAAAAAAGATTACCGTAAATGCAAGACCTGAGTTCAAGCCATCTTTCAGTTCTCACATAAGACCAAGCTATGGCGTATAACTGTCATGATTTTTGCTCAGAGATTTCAGCCAAGGGCTCAGTCAACACAACGACACAGAATGAGCTTGGGCATTTGAAGGTTTGGCTTTAGTACCAGCAAGGAGCAATGTGGAATACTGAAACCATTAAATGTATAAGCAATTCTTTCCTGATTTTTCTAATGACTCAAACACATGTGTCTACATGTTGGCATGTCTTAACTTATTCATTAAAAAGTATTTCTTTAATGCCCAGGAGAACATCCAGGTGGAGCAAGACTGAGTATCTCACTTCAAATGACTCACCACTGCTCTATAAATAAAAGCCCCAAATAACTACCAACAAGATAGAAAATAACGCCAAGGAAAGTACAGTCAGTTTCTAAAGGGGGTCTCAGGAAAGACTCTATAGATCAAGCCTTGGCAATGAGCAATATACACGCTTTTCACAGCAGTTAAGATGGTGGTCTCAGGTCAGTTAACTTGCAAATCTCTTGCCAGTCTGCAAATTATGTGGCTTTCCATTTCCTTGTGTGACATAACCTAGTGTAAAATGGGTATTTCTAGGTAGCGGAGTGCAGCCTATTAAAAGAATACTAAAAGTAATTTATCAGTTCAGTCTGAAAGACAGCGATTCTGGTTTTATGCATATATGTAAAAATCAAAGCATTATTTTATCAGGTGGATTTTTTTCCTGTAAGCAGGAAAATATAGTAACAGTGGGGAGTGTTTAAAATGCAGTACCCTAAAGAAAACATACCTCTTAATGTTACCATTAAATTCCAAACATCTTTTTTTGGAATTAAGTCTTTCCCTTTTATTATGTCACTATAGTAAATACAAAATAGACAATGCAAACTAGACATCAATATATCTAGTAATAGATATATGTTTGCCCTTGTCCTTTTCTTGGGATATGAAATCATTAGTTTGTGTTTTCCTGCTTATACATGCCAACTTTCAGCAAGAATGGGGTGTCAACTGATGTAACTCACAAGCTGGGTTATCCTCTAAATTTAACAAGGAAAAAAATTAAACAAAACTCAACTGGGTTTTCCGTTTTTATTTATAGTTATTGTGTTCAACTTAGGGGGATGAAGATGACTCATACTCTCCCCCCCCCAATTAATATGCCCAGGGATTAGTTTCTTCATCTGCTCCCAGATGATCACAAAGCCTATTCAAGCTTCTTCCCAGGACCCCCTTGCCCAAAACAGGCACAGTTACTTCCTAGGGAAGCACAAAGCCTATCTCATCCTTCTCATTGGGGAAGCACACAGACTCAAGCCCTTTCTGGTGTAGTTATGTAAAAGTCTGAGGGCTTGCCTCACTCCACCCGAAGCTGAGGCCTGTTCTTTAAATATCCACTTGGGCTGTGTCTTCTCTGAGGCACTGACAAATACTGAACAAAGTAAGATTTATCTTTCAAGAGCACACTGTATTTTAGAGAATGCTCCAAAGGTTAAGTATCCAGTGACAGGAATGGAGGGTTTGGAGGCTATGGGATTTCTGAGCTTGGCATACAGAGGGAAAGAGGAAGAGGCACAAGTAAGTTTTTGTAAGTTGAACGTTTTTCCTGACCAAGTGACTCTTCTCCTGGACTTCACCTTCCAGGCCAACACTGCAGGACCCTGGGGAAGCAGGTTTTGTAGTTTTTCTGTGTAGAATGTCAGCCTTCTTGCAGCACATGTGCCAAGAATGGAAGCAGCCATCTCATTCCCTCACTACAATGGCCAACAGTACCACCTCACATTTCCCAACAAGGGACCCCATCCAGGCCAGTGTCTGGTTTCAGAGCCTCTTTGAGGCTGAAGTTGGATTTTTTTCTCCTAAGTTTTAACTCGCTATGTCTGTGGGCAGCTTTCCTTCACTTCTAGCTACTCACACATTTACTACATACAAAGCAGGTTATAAGAAAAGAATTATTGATACTGACTACCTGGGTGCTCCTCTTAGATTCTGTAGACTGCTGCCAGATGGACTATAAAGACAAACTGGAGTTAATTAATGGTAAGGCTTATTATGGCCATGGATCTGAATAAGACAAAGAACAGGAGGACTTAAGTTCTCTCCCAAAACAGGGCCTCAGATCCTCTGTAATCTGGCCCATGATGCTTCCATTGGGCTCGGAAGTGGTAGTCACTCAGGTCATTTCAGTTCATTTCTCTAGTCCCTGAAGCATCACAGTTTCTGAAGAGTGTGTTATCTGGCCTGCCTGGGCCAATGGTGTGGCTGTTTCTCAAGTTACACCACAGAACACAGGTGGCACTCCTCCTGCCCTTCCACATTATGTATGCAACTTAAAAAGCCAGGTTATAGCAAAACTCATTTAGAAATGTCTAACTGACTCCTCCCTAGTGGCTAAGGTGCCAACAGGCTATTTCTGTGATTGGTTCCCATCCATAACAAACCCAGTCAGATGCATCTGAGGTCATAGTAAGCAAGGCCCTTACTTTCCTCTTAGCCAAAGCTAGTGAAAAAAGCACACAGACATTCCGTTCACAGACTAAGTGTGAGCAGAAACAGCAGGAGGATCACGAAGAGGGCAGTTTGTCAATTAAAACAGGAAAACTACATTTAATGCCAGGACAATGATATCACTTACTACCGAGGTAAGGGCCATCTGAAAACTATAGATATGGCAAGCTTTATCTGTCCACTGCTGGTTACCAGAATGTTCTGCGGTTTCAGATTGCAAGGCACTACTCTGTGAGAATGAAAAAAGTCCAGACCTTGGAGAAGCTGAAACATCATATCCTGTAGGAAACAACAAACATACAACAGTCAGCAGATGCTCAAAAGAGTGTGTGCAAGCCAAAGAATTCCCAGCAGTCACCCAGTCTCCCCCCTTCTCTTGCTCCCACAGGACACCATCAAACACAACTCCCGCCAGTATTATATTAGGAAAGGACAGCTTAAGAATAGTCAGTCTGGCAGTTCCTCAGAAAACTGGACATAGTACTACCGGTAGATCCAGCAATACCTCTCCTGGGTATATACGAGAAGATGTTCCAACCGGTAATAAGGACACATGCTCCACTATGTTCATAGCAGCCCTAATTATAATAGCCAGAAGCTGGAAAGAACCCAGATGTCATTCAACAGAGGAATGGATACAGAAAATGTATCCATTTACACAATGGAGTACTACTCAGCTCTTAAAAACAATGAATTTATGAAATTCTTGGGCAAATGGATGTATCTGGAGGATATCATCCTGAGTGAGGTAACCCAATCACAAAAGAAGTCACTTGATATGCACTCACTGGTAAGTGGATATTAGCCCAGAAACCTAGAATACCCAAGATACAACTTCCAAAACACAAGAAAATCAAGAAGGAAGACCAACTCGTGGATACTTCATTCCTCCCTAGAATAGGGAATAAAATATCCATGGAAGGAGTTGCAGAGACAAAGTTTAGAGCTAAGATGAAAGGATGGACCATCCAGAAACTGTCCCACCCAGGGATCCATCCCATAATCAGCTACCAAACCCAGACACTATTGCATATGCCAGCAAGATTTTGCTGAAAGGACCCTGATATAGCTGTCTCTTGTAAGTCTATGCCAGTGCCTGGCAAATACAGAAGTGGGTGCTCACAGTCATCTATAGGATGGAACATAGGGCCCCCAATGGAGAAGCTAGAGAAAGTACCCAAGAGCTGAAGGGGTCTGAAACCCTATAGGTAGAACAACAATATGAACTAATCAGCACCCCCAGAACTCGTGTCTCTAGCTGCATATGTAGCAGAAGATGGCCTAGTTGGCTATCATTAGGAAGAGAGGACCCTTGGTCTAGCAAATTTTATATGCCCCAGTACAGGGGAAAGTCAGGGTCAAGAAGTGGGAGTGAGTGTGTAGGGGAGCAGGGAGTGGGGGAGGGTATAGGGGACTTTTGGGATAGCATTTGAAATGTAAATGAAGAAAATACCTAATAAAAATTAAAAAAGAAAAAAAAGACACCCCCCCCAAAAGAATAGTTTTCCCTGGTGTAAGAAATGTTCCAAAAGGCTAAACCTCAAACAATCACTGGTGGTTAGTGTTGGGGGTGGGGGTGGGGATGGGGATGGGGGGACACAGGATAAAAACTGAGCGAACTTAGGGGGTTGAATTTTACTTCACATACCTTTATTCATTAAGTAATTTCAACTATCAGTATATAGCAAATAATATAATTTAAGTATTTTCAAAATGGTTATTTTTATAGTGCTTATACCTAAGTGTCACTTCTCTTAACACCCTTCTCAATAGTCACAAATAATATAAAATACCTTGGTATGACTCTAACTAAGGAAGTGAAAGATCTGTATGAAAAGAACTTCAAGTCTCTGAAGAAAGAAATTAAAGAAGATCTCAGAAGATGGAAAGATCTCCCATGCTCATGGACTGGCAGGATCAATATAGTAAAAATGGCTATCTTGCCAAAAGCAATCTACAGATTCAATGCAATCCCCATCAAAATTCAAACTCAATTCTTCAATGAATTAGAAAGGGCAATCTGCAAATTCATCTGGAATAACATTTACATTTTCAATGCTATCCCAAAGGTCCCCCATACCCACCCCCCCCAATCCCCTACCCACCCACTCCCCCTTTTTGGCCCTGGCGTTCCCCTGTACTGGGGCATATAAAGTTTGCAAGTCCAATGGGACTCTCTTTGCAGTGATGACCGACTAGGCCATCTTTTGATACATATGCAGCTAGAGACAAGAGCTCCGGGGTACTGATTAGTTCATATTGTTGTTCCACCTATAGGGTTGCAGTTCTCTTTAGCTCCTTGGGTAATTTCTCTAGCTCCTCCATTGGGGGCCGTGTGACCCATCCAATAGCTGACTGTGATCATCCACTTCTGTGTTTGCTAGACCCCGGCATAGTCTCACAAGAGAGAGCTATATCAGGGTCCTTTCAGCAAAATCTTGCTAGTGTATGCAATGGTGTCAGCATTTGGAAGCTGATTATGGGATGGATCCCTGGATATGACAGTCTCTAGATGGTCCATCCTTTTGTCACAGCTCCAAATTTTGTCTCTGTAACTCCTTCCATGGGTGTTTTGTTCCCATTTCTAAGAAAGGGTAAAGTATCCACACTTTGGTCTTCGTTCTTCTTGAATTTCATGCGTTTGGCAAGTTGTATCTGTGCTTCTGGTTTTATGGGTACCACAAACTCTTTTCCATTTCTTCCTCCAGGAGTCATTAACCACATGCTCTCCTTATTCCTACAATATCAACAGAGACAAAGGCCCCACAGGGAAACTCTTAGATTCACCTGAGCTTTTGGTACTGCCTTTGCTGTGTCTATGGTAAATTTCCTTTTCTATCACCTACCATGGCTGCCACTTTCAATATCTGTGGTATCCCCTGTCTACTGTCATGAGCAACTGCACTTCTCAAGAGTATCTTAGGATGTAGGTTCATGTCCATTTCGCCAGCACTTGGGAGACCAAGGTAGGAGGACTGCACATTTTAAGGCCAGCCTGAGCTATACATGTGAGACCCAAGCTCAGCAAACCGAGCACCAGGGAGTAACTGAGTGGCAGAGTTCTTGTCTGGGACTTGGGAGACTTTGGGCTTTTTATAAGCAACACACAGACACATCCTTCTGCCTCTGCCATCTTATCTCAGTCACGGCTTCAACTTTGATACTGGTCATAGTTGGAGACATCTCAAGTCCTAATAGCTATTATGACCATTCCCAAGAGTACACATTTCAGTGCTTCCTGATACATTTTCTAGAACATAGCTGTTACACAGCAACAGCAAGCCCAATCTGTACCAAAATGAATATTTTGTAAGCGTACCTTTCAAAACTTATTCTCCAGTCTCTATTTCAGTATGATGACCTAAAATTTACTCAGTGATGGATTCAGAAAAATCACCCAAGTGAGTCCTGGTCATGAGAGCCTCTAAATTACTTTTCAATAAAGGCAATTTACCCTTTCTCCCTTTTATACAATGCTAACCAAGCTGCTGGTATTTTTGTTTCCAACATGACAGTATTCTGACATACCTAGCTCCCACACTTCATTTAATCATCTTTTTTCTTTGCTCTGTGTTGAGTGATAGATATTTCTAAAAGGTACTCTGAACCATACAGAAGTCCTCTACTGCTCATTTGTTTTTAGGTTTTAGCTTTTAAAATTTTAATACATTTTTATTCTTCTTTGATAATTTTATACAGTGTATTTTGATTATACTCACCCCACCCCCGACTCTTCCCAATCTATCTAACCTTGTGTCCTCTAATTTTTTTTTAAATCCATCAAGTCCAATTTGTGTTGCCCAAATATTCTCAGATGTATGGCCTTCCGCTGAACTGTGATTGACCTTCCACAGAGTGAGGGGCTACACTCTTAAAGAAGACCGGCTCTCCTCTTCCAGCACCTATCAGATGCCAATAGCTCTTCAGCTAGGGATGGAGCAGTTCACCCTTAAACAAGCTGCTACCTCAAGTACTTTATCGTCTGGTCTCTAATGACCACTGTCTTTGTTTCCAGCTGTTCTCCTGATTCTTTTACTAACCGCAGAGGATGACATGGTCTTTGGTCCTTTTGTGGCACTGTTCTCTCTTTCTTAGAGTGCTTTCTCCATCACTATATCCCCCAACATGCACGTATCTTCCAATCCATGTGTCCTGTCTGCCTCTACCTTATGTTTAAGGGTTTCCTTCAGCAAGGCTTGGGGACAATTCTCTCCACACCTACAGACTGCAGCGCCCCCTCCCTTACCCTATAAGCAGACAGCCCTCTAAGCATAGGCAGCACTGGCCCAGAGCTTATGTGCCTGTCCTGTTACTACAGTACCTCCTCCCTTGATGAAAAAGTAAGGACACAGTAGGGTGGGGACACCAAGCCATTCCACATGGACTCTGCCTATGTTACTATTTTCCAGACACTCATTCGCTCTAAGTTTGTGTCACAGGCGTGTTAGTTATGTGGACAGAAATTGTCCTGGAGAACAAGAGCATTGAGTGTTGAACTGAGTAGTGGAGGGGAAAGCTGACCTAAAAGGACAGGGAAGGAGCCTAACCCTGAGGACTGCACTCCTCTAGAAGCCTGGGTGCCTCCTGAACTTGTGCCTCAAGTGCACCTGGCCTTGTGACTCCAATGCTAGGGAAAAATATCAATCAATCTTTCCACCCATTAATACATGTGCATGGGAATTGAACGCAGGTCTAAAAATACACTGTGATTCAGTAATTCTATTTCTGGAAACTCACCCTACAGACCCAACAGCTCAAGTTTATAATAGGTCAAAACAGAAAGGCTTGGTGCTATTTTGCTTAAAACACTTAAAAAAAAAACCCTTACCCCCCAAAAAAACCCCAAATCACGGGAAAATAACCCCAAATATTCACCAATGGTAAATTAATTCTACATTCACTAATTTCACTCTGACATGTCCTAACCACCAGTATGTTAGAGACTTAGCCTTCAGTTTGACACTACAGGGAAAAACTAGAGACTTTAAGACATGGGACAGTGAAGGTTTAAGTCACTGGGGCATGCTCTCAAAATGTGTGAGATACCCTGTTCTCCTTTTTCTTTAAGATTTACTCATTTTGGTTTACATATGTATGCCTGTGTGTGATTATGTGCACAGTGTGCACACAGAGAGTCCAAGGAGGCAGACCAGGGCATTGGATGTCCTGAAACTGATGTGATAGATGGTTGTGAACTGCCATGGGAGTACTGGGAAATGAAACAGTCCTCTGCTACAGCAGAAAGTGCTCTCAACCACTGAGCCATCTCTCCAGCACCTCTCTTCCACTCTTTCTGGTATGTTACCAGATGTAGACAGCTGGCACCACCACACTGCTGTCTCCTTACATGCCCCAGCAACAGACAACAGATGTTGGATGGGAACATCACTCTATCTCTGTTCTACTTATACTCCAATCTGCCACATATTTCTCATAACACTGGAAACAAAGTATCCTCGAAATATAAGAGGAAGCCATAGAACGATGGGTAACTGTAGCATGTAAATTAAAAAGCGAAAAGAGCCTTACTGTGACACAACAACATCTTAATTTTAGTTTAATGAAGAAAAGCTGAGTGGCTACAGAGTAAGGTTCTGTAAGTCTACTAGGTCATCCACATACGTTGTTAAAGGCAGAGATGATTCTGAAGGGCACAAGAAATCCATTTGGTTTATTTAATTTATTTGCTTATATTATTTAAAAGAGTGTCGTGTAGAACATGCTGGCCTTCAACTCCTGTCTCTGCCTTCCATGTGTTAGGATGTCTGGTTTGTGTCACCATGCCTGAGCATAAACAATATTAAAAATGTGTCTGGTTGTTTTCTAGTGTTTTCTAGAATATTTTTTTAAACAAAGCACTGTTTTTTGGATTTCAGTGTTTGTTTGCAAGTATACACATGTACCACAAGCATACCTTCTGCCTGCAGAAGCCAGAAGAAAGTGGTGGATCGTCTAGAACTGAGCTTGTAAGCCTTATTTATAATAGCCAGAAGCTGGAAAGAACCCATATGCTCCTTAACAGAGGAATGGATACAGAAAATGTGGTACATCTACACAATGGAGTACTACTCAGCTATTAAAAACAATGGATTTATGAAATTCTTGGACAAATGGATGTATCTGGAGGATATCATCCTTAGTGAGGTAGCCCAATCACAAAAGAAGTCATTAGATATGTACTCACTGATAAGTGGATATTAGCCCAGAAACTTAGAATACCCAAGATACAATTTGCAAGACACAAGAAAGTCAAGAATAGGGAAGACCAATGGGTAGATACATCATTCCTCCTTAGAATAGGGAACAAAATACCCATGAAAGGAGTTACAGAGACAAAGTTTGGAGCTCAGATGAAACGATGGACTATCCAGAGACTACCCCACCTGGGGATCCATCCCATAATCAACCACCAAACCCAGACACTATTGCATATGCCAGAAAGATTTTGCTGAAGGGACCCTGTTATAGCTGTCTCATATGAGGCTATGCCAGTGCCTGACAAATACAGAAGTGGATGCTCACAGGGCCCCCAATGGAGAAGCTAGAGAAAGCACACAGGGAGCTAAAGGGGTTTGCAACCCTATAGGTAGAACAACAATATGAATTAACCAGTACCCCCAGAACTCATGTCTCTAGCTGCATATGTAGCAGAAGATGGCCTAGTTGGCCATCACTGGGAAGAGAGGCCCCTTGGTATTGCAAACTTTATATGCCCCAGTACAGGGGAATGCCAGGGCCAAGAAATGAGAGTAGGTGGGTAGGGGAGCAGGGCAGGGGGAGGGTATAGGTAACTTTCGGGATAGCATTTGAAGTGTATATAAAGGAAATATCTAGTAAAAAATAGAAAAAGAACTGAGCTTGTGAGCTGTGATGTAGGTGCTAGAACATTGTCCTTTGCATGAGAAGCAAGAGCTCTGATCCACTGAACCATCTTTCTAGCCCCTAAACTTTCTTTTCCCTTCCCTTCCTTTCCCTTCCCCCTTCCCCTTCCCCCTTTAACCCTTTCCCCCCTTCCCCCTCCCCTCCCCTCCCCTCCCCTCCCCTCCCCTCCCCTTCCCTTCCCTTCCCTTCCCTTCCCTTCCCTTCCCTTCCCTTCCCTTCCTTGTTTCTTCAAGTCATGGTTTCTCTGTGTAGACCTGGCCACCCTGGAATTCTCTCTGTAGACCAGGCTAGAACTACTGCTGCCTCCTGAGTGCTGAGATTAAAGGCATGTGCCTCCACTGTCCCTGAACTTTCTTAATTTAACTGTTTAGAATATTTCAAAATGAAAGCCAAACAGGTAGTGCTTTTTCACAGCAACTTTGAACTTCTGTTTGCTAAGAGTAAAATGCATAAAAGTTGACAGGCACAAATCCCCAATATTAAACACATGCACATGTGTATGCCCATACACATGCACATACAAACCACTCACAAACAAATGAATAACCCAGGCAGCCGAGCTGAAGCAAGTAACAGTGGTTTTATCTCCTGTTGACTACTTCTGCATGCCTGGCTGCTGGATCCTGCACGCACAGTCTTTCCTGAAGCTTCTTAACCATTTGGCGTCTTAGGCCTTTCAAAAGCAGACAAGCTTTTCAATTCATGGTTTGGGGTCGTCTCAGGTACTGACCAGGTTTGCACAACGCTCAATGGCATTTCTTAAATAGTTTACACTTGAATATAGCTTGTCTTTATTTTGTGCTTTATGCTGTATTTGAGAGGGATGTAGCATTTCTATCTCTCTAAACACACACTCACACACAGGCACTTTACATTTTGAACTGCTAAACTGCTGGTATCATAAACCCTCTTTTCTTTCCATTTTACAAAAATTCTCTTGTATATTACATCCCCACTGTAGTTTCCCCTCCCCATCTCACTCCAGGCCCCACCTCCCTTCTTCCCAAGATCTATTCCTCCTACATTTCTCTTCAGAAAACAGCAGGCCTCCCAATGAACAAGGCACAACAGGTTACAATAAGTCTAGGCACAAACCCTCATATCAGGGTGGATGAGGTGACCTAGTAGGAAGAAAAGGGTCCCAAGAGCCAACAAAAGAGTCAGAGGCATCCCTCCCTACTCCCACTTAGGAGTCCCACAAAAACAACAACAACATACAACCATAAGATATATGCAGAGGACCTAGCTCAGACTCATATGTGGTCTGTGTTTGTTGTTTCAATCTCTGTGAGCCTCTATGAACCCCTCTTAGTGGATGGTATGGGTCGTGACCTCATGGGGTCCACTCTTCTCCCTCATATGATCCTTCCTGCCACTTTTGAACCCACTTTTTGGGAGAGGGCAGTTTGATGGGAGATATTGCGTTACAAACTTTCTGTTCATTTCTTTGATGGTAGTGAGTTTGGGAATTGTTGTATATGTATTAATATGGCATTGTTTGTGTTATGTAATACTGGGGATAGAACAGGGTCTCTTAGGATCTAAGGAGGAGTTCTGCTCCTGAGCTATAACCTCCCCAGCCCAATTTATTATTCTTCCACAGTTATGACCTCTTTATAGCCAAGACCAACTTTACTAGACTGCATTTTATAGATCTATCTATGGCCTATTCTATAAAAACATAACATTCCCCTTTTCCAGGATGTGGGTTCTTTCCTAGAGTCCAATTCCTCAAAAGGTTCTCCGAGCTAAGCCAGAAAGTACCCTCATACATAATTTTCCATTTTAGGCTTAATTCCACAAGACCAAATCACCGCTCTCTTTCTTAAACAAGCAATACTTATCTCTAATTACCTCCATTTGCCTTGCCTCCAGACAAAGAATAACTAACCAGGTCCCATCAACTCCTTCTTTATAATTTTCATTTCTCCACTGCTCAATAAAGACAAATTCATACCAACCCACCTTCTCCCATTTCCAATCTGATGGACCAGTTTCCCCAGCAAATCAATTGTAACGTCTTAAGTGAGCGATTAGTCATTGCTAGTCAGGTAGCAATCGGCTTACAGTTCCATTCTGAAAACTCCAGTGCCTGCCAGTCACCTTTCAGCACCTCCACATCACACATCTTCTTCATCTCTCTAGATGTGCCCAGGCTCGTGGCATCTTCCTGAGAGGAAACACGCAACACCTGACCATGGATGGCTTCTGAGTCATAGCCTGAAATGACATATGCCACTCACATTTCTGTTTACTATCGTCAAAGTCCTTCAACACTGCCACTTTCTTCCCAAAGTTGGTGCTGTTTCCCAGTCTGCTGTCCCTGCTACACTTGCCCTTGACAGCATCACCTGATGTCTGTGTGGTTGGGCTCATGTGGCACCCACTCCTCTCTCTGTGTGCTCTATTTTTCCCTCTCAATTTCATACTATCTCCATATAAGGTGGGCTTACTTCGAAACATAAGCTCATGGTCCAACATAGGCAGTACCAACACTCTGCAGAACAAACTAGGTGTAAATCTAGAACAGAATTACATGGTTCCCATTAAAACATCCCATAATCAAAGCTGCTGCATTTTTAAAAATATCAAGTTTTAGAATACTTTAAAAGTAGCATTTCAATTTGGTCTGGTGTCACCTAGAAAACACGAGTAAAATTTGAGGGAAGTGCACAGATGTTAAGTAGACTATGTCATTCCCGAGGATTTTACTTTTGAGTGTTCCAGTGTGCAGTGGAAAAATTCTTAACATGAGCTCCCTTAACTTACGATGGCATATTGTGTGTTCTATATTTAGACACTTTATAATAAAATTTTATAGGATTGACCTTTCAAAGGGCCTGAAGACTTTTAATAGCAACTTAGACAACTCATATATTATCAGCAAGAAAGTAATAGAACAGAGAGCCAGGCCAGGAGGAAAACAGGTTTTATGGACACCAAACAGATTAAGTCATGTTGGCAAGCCATAAAGGCCTATTTGCAAAATCTACTTGAGAGGCATCATGAGAGAGATTGCTGGGAGAGCACTGTGACTCTCAAGGTCTTCTCATCTGAAACACTGGGAGGAACTACAAAATACAATGCCTTCTCTCACCAGGGCAGTGGACTACGCACAAAACAGTGTCTCTGACTTGCACACCTTTGTAGCTGCTCTCCAGATAATGAAACTGAAGCTCAAGGAGCTTAAGCAACTTGCTCAGATGAGTAACCAAGTGTCATGTTGCCAGGGGCTTTCACCACATCAATAGATAAATGAAATATGCAGACACTGCTTTCTGGGTCTTTGGATTATGGGAGTATCAAACGATATTATGGTATACTATAATCTGGTTGACAAGTTGCTTCCTGAAATCCTACTGAGGGATTGTCGTACCTACTGAGTGTAGGTACGACAACCCCACCAGCCATTCTTCTCCTGGACCTATGGAATTCAGGTCTCCTGAGACAAACGTTGTAAGGCAATTCTGTAATTTAAGATCAATGGAGAAAGTAAGCTAAAAGCCAGTGTCCAAAGCCAGCCCTAAAATTCTGCGTGGTTTGCAAGTGAGGTTCTCACTGCCATGGGGCCACCTGCACTTGGGTCCTTTCGGCCCTTGGTGATTGTCATGTGTTTCACAGGGAATGTCTACTTCTTTGCAACACTTGCCGTGGCATCTTTTCTGTTTTAAATGAGTGGATTTTCTTGCTGAAGTATTATAGACTCTGTTCTGTGACTTGTATGAAAAGACAGAGGGCTTCAATCCTCTCTAGTGCCATGCTGGAATGGTGTGTCACATGAGGAAGATGCTTAGCAAATGTTTGTGGGGTTCAATTAAAACTACGTGCTGATTTCAGGTATATCTTTACCTGAAAATGCACAAAGGATTGGCTGTAAACTTCCAGGGAAATAATTATATGGACTACACACCGTGATATGTACAGTATAAGAAGGAAGGCAAAGAGCAACATGGACAACAAGGCTCTCGTGGAACAGAATACAATGTTAAGCATGAAACTCCAGGGGCCCAAGGGATGGCTCAGCGGTTAAGAGCACTGGCTGCTCTTCCAGAGGTCCTGAGTTCAATTCCCAGCAACCACATGGTGGCTCACAATCAACTGTAATAGGATCCAATGTCCTCTTCTGCTGTATTTAAAGATAGCCAAAATATACTCATATAGATTTAAAAAAAATTAAAAAGCTCCAGACCGTGTGCACACTTACCCTGCCATGTCCCCACAAAGTTACTGATTCTGATCTACGTCACCAAAAGTAAAATCAAAATTAACACTGCTTTCAGAGGACTGTGCAAGTTAAGTATAGCGGGTCCTTCTAGCCAGTAACAAATCACACTAGGTACAGATCTTTACTGCTGAAAACAATCCTACGGAAACGGGAACAAAACTGCCTTTTATGGTCTACAGAACGTCTGATGTCTAGAACAGATGCCGAGTTTAGAACTAACATTACGGATAACCGTAGGACTTCTAGTAGCTTACCAATTGATTCAGGATTCACTTCCATAAATGTTACTCGAGGAGTCAGAAATATACAAACCCCAAGTTGTATGCAGGTATGGACATTTTATAATTTCAATGACTTGTACTTCAAGTATGCTTTCAAGCCTTAGAAAACAACTTCCAGAGGAGGTTGACAATGACTGCCTCAGTTCTGTTTGGCTTTCTAACTTTTTGGTCTCAATAGATGAACCTTGTCAACTTTTCCAGCTCGAGCTGGGACTGAGCTGTGTTCAGGGAATCACCTAGATGGTAAAGGGAGGACAGCTTCGTGCAGACTCTCAGGAGCAAGGAACCAGGCCTGTGGTACAATAGACCTGGCAGCTCAGCTTGTGAGAGGTTGGGAGGCATAGGTAGGGGGTCCTGAGCTTGGAGATGACCTGGCATACACAGGGAGAACTTGTTTTTGTTTTAAAAATGTGTGTGTGAAAGCCAAACATTGGAGTTGGCAACTCTTTACAGAAGAGCTAGGGGAAGGATTGAAGGCGCTGAGGGGGATGGGAACCCATAGAAGGACCAACAGAGTCAACCAGCATGAACCTCTGGGAGCTCTCAGAGACTGAGCCAACAAAGAACACACACAGGCTGGAATAAGGCACCCCAGGTACATACATAGCAGATGTACAACTCAGTCCCCATGTGGGCTCCCTAACAACTGGAGAGGATGTACTCCCTAAAGTTGTAGCCTGACTGTGGAATCCATTCCCCAATCGGACTGCATTGTCTGGTTTCAGTGGGAGAGGATGCACTAATCTGGCAGAAACTTGAAGGACCATAATAGGAGAATACCCAGGGAAACACCACCCTCTCAGAGAAGAGAAGAGGGGATGGAGAGACGGTGTCTGGGAATGGGGGCAGGAAGAGATTGGAATGTAAATGAATAAATACAAATTAAAAGAAAAACACACACACAGACACACGCGCGCGCGCGAGCGCGTGCGCACTCTTGCACAGGATTGTCATCTTCAGGAGGCCATCTGTACTTGTATCCTTTTTCCTCCTTTGGATCCCTATCAGGTCTCACAGAGAAGGAATGGCATCTCAGGACAGAAGTAAAAAAAGAAATTAGGGAAACAACACCCTTCACAATAGTCACAAATATTATAAAATACCTTGGTGTGACTCTAACTAAGGAAGTGAAAGAGTTGTATGATAAGAACTTCAAGTCTCTGAAGAAAGAAATTAAAGAAGATCTCAGAAAATGGAAAGATCTCCCATGCTCATAGATCGGCAGGATTAATATAGTAAAAATGGCTATCCTACCAAAAGCAATCTACAGATTAAATGCAATCCCCATCAAAATTCCAAATCAATTCTTCACTGTGATAGAAAGGGCAATTTACAAATTCATCTGGAAAAATAAAAAAATCTAGGATAGCAAAAGCTATTCTCAACACTAAAAGAACCTCTGGTGGAATCACCATGCCTGACATTAAGCTGTACTACAGAGCAATTGTGATTTAAAAAAAACAAACAAGCAAAATGCATGGTACTGGTACAATGACAGACAGGTAGATCTATAGAATAGAATTGAAGACCCAGAAATGAGTCCAAATACCTATGGTCACTTGGTCTTTGACAAGGGATTTAAAACCATCCAGTGGAAAAAAGACAGAATTTTCAAAAAATGGTGCTGGCACAACTGGCAGTTATCATGTAGAAGAATGTGAATTGATCCATTCTTATCTCCTTGTACTAAGGTCAAGTCTAAGTGGTTCAAAGACCTCCACATAAGACCAGAGACACTGAAAATAATAGAGGAGAAAGTAGGGGAAAGCCTCGAAGATATGGGCACAGGGGGAAATTTCCTAAACAGAACAGCAATGGCTTGTGCTGTAAGATCAAGAATTGACAAATGGGACCTGATAAAATTTGCAAAGCTTCTGTAAGGCAAAAGACACAGTCAATAAGACAAAAAGGCCACTAACAGATTGGGAAAGGATTTTTACCAAACCTAGACCTGATACAGGACTAATATCCAATATGTACAAAAAGCTCAAGAAGCTAGACTCCAGAAATTCAAATAAACCCATTAAAAATGGGGTTTAGAGGTAAACAAAGAATTCTCAACTGAGGAATACTGAAAGGCTGAGAAGAACCTGAAAAAATGCTCAGCATCTTTTATCAACAGGGAAATGCAAATCAAAACAACCTTGAGATTCCACCTCATACCAGTCAGAATGGCTAAGATCAAAAATTCAGGTGACAGCAGATGCTGCCAAGGATGTGGAGAAAGAGGAACACTCCTCCAATGCTGGTGGGATTGCAAACTTTTACAACCACTCCGGAAATCAGTCTGTAGGTTCCTCAGAAAATTGGACATAATACTACTGGAAGATCCAGCAATACCTCTCCTGGGCATATACCCAGAAGAAGTTCCAACTGGTAATAAGAACACATGCTCCACTATGTTCATAGCTGCCTTATTTATAATAGCCAGAAGCTGGAAAGAACCCAGATGTCCCTCAACAGAAGAATGGATACAGAAAATGAGGTACATCTACACAATGGAGTACTACTCAGCTATTAAAAATAATGGATTTATGAAATTCTTGGACAGATGGATGTATCTGGAGGATATCATCCTTAGTGAGGTAACGTAATCACTAAAGAAGTCATTAGATATGCACTCACTGATAAGTGGATATTAGCCCAGAAACATAGAACACCCAAGATACAATTTGCAAAACACAAGAAAATCAAGAATAGGGAAGACCAATGGGTGGATAGTTCATTTCTCCTTAGAATAGGGAACAAAATACCCATGAAAGGAGTTGCAGAGACAAAGTTTGGAGCTCAGATGAAACGATGGACTATCCAGAGACTACCCTACCTGGGGATCCATCCCATAATCAGCCATCAAACCCAGACACTATTGCATATGCCAGAAAGATTTTGCTGAAGGGACCCTGTTATAGCTGTCTCGTATGAGGCTATGCCAGTGCATGGCAAATACAGAAGTGGATGCTCACAGTCATCTATAAAATGGAACACAGGTTCCCCCAATGGAGAAGCTAGAGAAAGCACCCAAGGAGCGACCCTATAGGTGCAACAACAATATGAACTAACCAGTACCCCTAGAGCTCATATCTCTAGCTGCATATAGAGCAGAAGATGGCCTAGTCGGCCATCACAGGGAAGAGAAGCCCCTTGGTATTGCAAGTTTTATATGCCCCAGTACAGGGAAATGTTAGGCCCAAGAAGTGTGAGTGGGTGGGTAGGGGAGCAGGGTGGAGGGAGTGTATAGGGAACTTTCGGGATAGCATTTGAATTGTATATAAAGAAAATATCTAATAAAAAATTAACACTGCTTTCAGAGGACTCTTCAAGTTAAGTATAGTGGGTCATTCAAGCCAGTAATAAATTACAATAAGTGTAGATATTTACTGCTGAAAACAATCCTACAGAAACGGGAACAAAACTTCCTTTTATGGTTTACAGAATGTCTGATATCTGGAACAGATGCTGAGTTTAGAACTAACATTATGGACAATCGTAGGACTTCTAGTAGCTTACCAATCGGTTCAGGATTCACTTCCATAAATGTCATGCAAATAGTCAGAAATATACACACCCCAAGTTGTATGCAGGTATGGACATTTTATAATTTTACTGACTTGTGCTTCGAGTATGCTTTCAAGCCTTAGAAAACAGCTTCCAGAGGAGGTTGACAATGACTGTTCTGTTTTGCTTTCTAACTTTTAGGTCTCAACAGATGGAACTTGTCAACTTTTCCAGCTTGAGCTGGGACAGTGCTGTGTTCAGGGAATTGCGGAGATGGTAAATGGAGGACAGCAGCATGTAGACTCTCTCTCAAGAGCAAGGAACCAGGCCTGGTGCCGCAGGCCCTCTGGGCCCCTTTTTCTGCGTGGAACGGGTCTCTAGTCTCGGGTGGACAAAGCGTAGGATGAATTTGACAGACAGATGCACACAGTAGAGGTTGTGTTGAATCTGAATGTATTTTTCAAATCAAGCATCAGACTTTTTATGCAGAAGACAATAAGGAAGTTGGGTGACATATTCGCAAGGTACAAATGAGGTAAGCAGAATCTTACATAAAACAGAGGAATGCAAACACAAAAGGTCTAACGGGAACCACCTGGGATAGAACTCATTGATAACAACTCTGATCAACAAGGGCTCCATCTAAGATTCACTAATCTTAGAAGCCAGGGTCAAGGGCTTCGTGCCCTTGCCATAGTTCCTATTTTAGTCCATTGTATAGTCTACCTTCCCCTTAGGCCATTGTAAATACTTGTGTATGGGTGTAACTTTGCTATAGTTCTGTATCTATTCTGGTTTCTCCTTTGGTCTGAAACTTCCTTCTTCCTAGTGATGGTAAATTCCTGTGTAAGGGAGTGACCTAGCTTTTATTAAAAGTGATAGTGTAGTACTAGAGGCTATTCTGATTAGCAACATTCCTTTGGAATTTCAAGTCCATGATCTTCCTCAAGGACATTCTAGGACTGTTGGAACACTGGTGGAAGGCTTTAGCTATGTCAGAATTCAATCTTAAAAGGCACTCATAATAGGAAAATACTGAAAGAGAGCACGTGGATCCATACACTAGACTAACTTGGGAATGGAAAATTAATGTATGGGTTAGAGGGAATGCCAGACTCCAGGAGGAGAGCTTCCTTGAAGCTCTTTGCCTCATGAGTGACTTTTAAGTCTCTCGGCTTAAGCTGACTCGACCAGAACACGTGGCAGCCTGGTACAATAGACCTGGCAGCTCACCTCTTTGGAGCTTGAGAGGCAGAAGTAGAGGGCCCTGAGCTTGGAGGTGACCTGTGCTACACAGGGAGAACTTGTTTTTGTTTTAAAAATGTGTGTGTGAGCCGGGCATGGTGGCGCATGCCTTTAGTTCCAGCATTCGGGAGGCAGAAGCAGGCAGATTTCTGAGTTTGAGGCCAGCCTGGTTTACAGAATGAGTTACAGGACAGCCCGGGCTACACAGAGAAACCCTGTCTAGAAAAAAAAATGTGTGTGTGACAGCCAAACACTGGAGTTGGCAACTCTTAACAGAAGAGCTAGGGGAAGGATTGAAGGCACTGAGGTGGATGGGAACCCACAGAAGGACCAACAGAGTCAACCAGCCTGGATCTGTGGGAACTCTCAGAGACTGAGCTACCAAAGAACAAACACAAGCCGGGACAAGGCACCCACGGCACATATGTGGCAGATGTGCAGCTCAGTCCCTTTTGGGCTCCCCAACAACTGGAGTGCAGGCTCTCCTTAAAGTTGTACCCTGACTGTGGAACCCATTCCCCAAAAGGGCTGCCTTGTCTGGCCTCAGTGGGAAAGGATGTAGTAATCTGGCAGAGACTTGAAGGACCAGGATAGGAGGATATCCAGGGAGATGCCACCCTCTCAGAGAAGAGAAGAAGGGATGGAGGGAGGGTCTCTGGGAATGGGGTCAGGCAGAGTTTGGGATGTAAATGAACAAATACAAATTCAAAGAATAACATGTGTGTCTGTGTGTGTGTATGTATCCTTTGGCCTCCTTTGGTTCCCTGTCAGGTCTCACAGGGAAGGAATGACATCTATGACATCTCTTACGACAAGAAGCCTTTTCTAAAAAAAAAAAAAAAAAATTAAGTAAAGGACTGGGTGTATTCCTAAGCAGTTGTTACACAGATCTACAGAAGTCAGAAAATGTTTGCCCTAACTCTAGATGTAACTTCAGAGATAGCAAGAAAAGAGAATGCACAAAGAAACAGCCAGCCAAGAGCTAAGGAACAGCCTTTGTTGTAGAATCCTGTCACTGATACATAGGTAATAACAACAATAAAATTTACTGTGTCTCTCTTCATTTCATTTCTCACTTAGAAACATAATAATTACAATAATGAAAATAAAATTACTGTAATGGCCCAGAGGGTATGAAAATGCTAAAACATTTATGTAAATGGGGCTTACTCATTAAAGCACATTGACAAAAATATGAATTATATTTAATTCTACTATAGGGGCTGAGATGAAAACAGCCTAATAGATTGGGCAAGAATAAAGTTTACCTCCTGGCTCTTAACTTGTGTGAACTTGGGCAAGTCATTAGTGATCAATATGAGATGCCTCCATCTATAAAGTCACGCTATACTACACCCCAACTGCAGAAGAATATCTGAGCCTTCGCATGTGAGAAGATTCCCTCAGAACTTAAAAAGCCAAGTCCAGTCTCCTAGCGGCATAAGAGGCTGAAGTGTTCTGCTGTTCATAAATACAGTCATGCTTATTGATTCCCAAGGCTTGTGTCAACATGAGAGCATGCTCTGAGGGTAAACAGAGGGTAAGTTCTGGGGGAAAGAATGTAGCGAGTCATTAGAACTTGAAGTGAAATGAAACGCTACATCAAATCCCATTGAAACTTCAGGACTTAAAAGGAGAGAAACCACCATTTCCCATGAAAACTTGGCAATTATAAACCTAATGAATGCTAGGAGGGAGTCCTGAACAGACATGTTTGAACACAAGTATTTTCAATGAAATCAGTCATTCTTTAAAATGCAGTCACTATTAATTAATGCCCAAACCGGGAGAATCTTTATGGAGTTGCATATGGACACAGGATGACTGGAGCAGCTCACTGTGATTGATGTTATTATTCTGAATACCACAGTTGTTGGTAATGATTTGGGGGCCTTCTATGAAGTCCACGTCAGGGTGCTTAGTCTACTTGGCTCATCCTTGCTCCTCAGTCAGGATCATCTCTCCTGTGGCCCTTTCCAAACATCCGGTTCCTCTACAGTCCACAGCCTGCAGGTAAGGGCTTCCTCTACAGCTAGCCTGTTTTGGACAGATCTTAACACCAGGCCTAAGCAAGAATTCTGAGAAAAACCAACCTATTTAAACAGCAAGAAAGCATTACAAATTTATTTTCCATCTGTTTTCATATTTAACTAAAATAAGAATCCATTTGATGTTATATGAATTCACTTCTGAAAATCAGGTTGTGATTTTTTTTATTACTGTATTAAAGTCAGGCTTTAGTACAGTAAGCTCAGAGACTTCAGAGCCAATTACTGCTTATCCTCCCAAAATCAGAGCTTAAGAACATGAGTAATAGAAAAACTGCATATAGTCTATCCATCTACACGACAAGGAGACTCCTTAGTTGGGGACGGAGCACATATCTACGTAGGCTCAGATATACAAACATTTAATGATTTTTCTTTGTGGTCTAATGTTTAAACGATTTTAAATACACACCAAGGTTCTCCATATTCATACCCTGATGTTAACATTAAGCCTGATATTTAATGTCAAAATTATGTGTCATAGATAAAATTGGACAGGATTATCAATCAGTCTCTGAAACTAGTGACTCTTATTCCACAGAGGCAAGTAGAACCACTACTATAAACACACATCCTGATATCACAGGAGAAGCCACTGCTGACTGACTGAGGAAGGCTGCATGTCTCCAAGTCTGGGGGTCCTCCTTATATCCTGCTGTCAGTCTGTGGTTGCTTGGATTGGCCATCACTGGGATATATAGACTCAGCTGTGGAGATGCACATAGGGCCTTGTGTCCCTTACCTCCCTGGTTACTGCTTTGTAGCCTATGAGAGTCTCAGACTAGATGAGGACACAGGATGAGACCAGCCTTGACACTCATCTCTGATAACACCCCAACCTCATTGGTTAGTGATCATAGAAGTTCTTTTACAGAGAGTCGAATGATATTGTTTCCAGTGTGTGAGCATGTGCCTACACTGTGCATGCATGTCATGGAGGTGCGTGTGGAGGTCAGGGGACAGCTTTAGGGAGTCCACTTTCTCCCTCCAATTTGTGGACACAGGGCGTCTTGCTTCTGCTGACTTGTATACCCCAGGTGGGCCAGCCTCCCAGGGGAATTCTCTTGTCCTCACCTAACACCCCCAACTCCGTCTTGGGGTTGGAATGCTGAGATTAGAAATCTATTTTTGTTTTTTTTTTAATTTTAAATAGTAGTTTTGATCAGGCCATTGGCTTGCTTGGCAAGTGCTTTAACCCATATTTAGCCATTTTGCAGGTCCCTTAAAATTATTTTAAGTGGTGTCAAGTCATCTGTAATAAACATTAGAAACCCAGTGAAATTCAAGTATTGCCTTCTCAGTGTTTCACCTTGTAAGGCAAACATTCAAATAAGCATCTTATTGATTTTCTTTTCTTTCTTTTCTTTTCCTTTTTAAAAGAATTTCTGCCATCTGCACATTCCCAAGCAAATGGTATCTTTTTTGAAGTTCTAAATTAACAACTACAAAGCCATGTCCTCATGGAGTTAAAATATGGCAAGAAACCATTCTTACCCCTTCTCCTCTGAAAGTTTTAGTGGTTAGAGCTAAGGAGTGTGTCTCAACAGTTTAACACACATCTCACTCATGGGTGCCAGGAATCAGACTTCCTCAGACTGATCCTCTCCCAGCACAGTTAGATGCTTACAGAGAGGTTTGACAGGGCTCATCCAGGTCACAGACGCTTAATCTCTTCAATCTTTAGAAAACACAGTAACAGTTTTTGGAAGCTTCTATTTATCCTATAGTGGGTTTTGTCTCTCATCGTCAATGACTTTTCTCTTCAGAACTTGGTTCTTATTCCCCACAGCTCTCTTCTGTGCTTTTTTAAGAACCACCACAGGTCCTGGTGAAGAGGGACTGACAGTCAGCAGGACAGATCTTTGTGGAAATGGAAGCTACCACCAATTTTAACAATGCCAGCTTGAACTGCAAAAGAGTTAACTGCTGAGTGCCCTTTCCATGTGGCAGTAAATTATCAACGATTAAAGAGCCCATTTCCCTCACACCATGCTTCACCACTTCCTCAGTTCCCAGCAATAACATAAAAACCACCCCCAAAGACAAAACCTGCTACTGAGGGGGCAGCGCTGAGGTGATTTTCTAAGGCACTATGATCAATAATGATCAACAGAGGGTGGGATAATAGCTTCCCTTAATTTACTGGTTCCTTTGAAGGGTTAAAATATGGCAAATGTTGACAGCTGACACTCCACACTAACAGCACAGACACATTGCTGAGGGGCCTGGTCTAGGCTTTCCCTTCCCTGCAGTTGTCAGTGTAGAACTAATTGTATCCACTTGTTTAACCTCCGGGACATCTGGAGGGGACCCAATGCCACAAGGGTACCTTTTTTTTTTTTTTAAATGGTCATTTCCTCTCTGGTGTAACTTGCATGACAGCATGTGACAAACAGAAATTAATGGGGACCCAGCTGTGCCAATTCCTCCTGAATTGCTGACACTGGCTACAGGCTGCCTGTTTGCCACCCAGCCAAGACCCCACATGAAACATGGCGAAGGGCCCACAGCTCTATTCACTGACAAGTCAGCTGGTCAGTGATGAGAAGAGCCTGAACAATGTGGTGTGTACAAACCAGAAAGAAAATGCTTTCTGAACCAATTCAAACCAAAGAGGTGGCATTTGCTAGGAGTTAATATGACTATTTATTTTCCTGAGTGGTACATCGCAGGGCTCCAATTTCTAAAGTAATTCAAATGCACAAAGCACATCTCACATAAGGACTCCTAAGGTGTAAGTTTGGAGGAACCTTCACTCCGGCAAGATGGAGCTATGTGAGACTAGTTTCCAAGGAAGCCTCCTGTTAGTAGGCTGCTTCCAGAAGGGCTTGGGAGCTGCCATATCTCTTGCCTCCAGCTAACAACCACAGTGCTGGTTAGAATTCTATGCATGGATATCTCTTTCACTCTTTCTCCCACGTACAAGTGCACACGCAAGCACATACACACAAAAGAACCCTCAGTTCAAGCTCATTAACTGCCTGTCACAGAGTTTGCAGGGTTGGGGAATATGCCTCAACTTTGGCAAGACATACTTTCCCCTCTTCACATAATCAGCAATGAACCTTGGCTTGTCATCACTTACAACACTGGCTCTGCTATGAATCAGGTCTGGCTGATCTGAGCACATAGGACTATTTAAATGCACATTTTAAAAAAAGCTTGCATAAAAACCAGTTTGGGTGGCCCACACATTTAGTCTAAGCATTTAGGTGGCAGAGGCAGGGGGAATCTCTGTGGGTTCCAAGCCTAATGGACACGTCCGTTTCCTAGCCAGCCTGGGTTATATAGTGTGTTTACAGGAAAGGCACTAGGCAGGAAAGTTACCTAGTTATGAGTACAACCTACAAGTCAAGCCTAAGAAGAAAAGATGGGGAAGCCTATTGGGAAAAAAAAAAACTCTAGCAGGACCTCTCTACCACATTTATGCAACTCTAAAGTCATTTAAAAGTGACTCAGCATGGTCCCTTCCTGTGGGCACCAGCACTGGGTCACCTTGGGCGCGGAGTCGGCAGGCACCCCCAAGGTCCCCAGAGGAGTCTCCATGGGATCTTACGACCTCTGGTGAGTGGAACACAACTTCTGTTCCAATCCAACTGCGCGGGACCAGAGACAGCATTAATTAGGGAAGCAGAAAACCAGGCCTGACCAGGGTCACAAGTCCCTTCTGGTTGACGCCAGCACTGGGTCACCTTGGGTGCGGTGTCAGCAGACACCCCTAAGGTCCCTAGAGGAGTCTCCAAGCAATCTTAGGACCTCTGGTGAGTGGAACAGAACTTCTGGCAAGAGGCAGGTTCGAATGCCAGATATCTGGGCACCTTCCCTGCAAGAGGAGAGTTTGCCTACAGAGAGTACTCTGACCACTGAAACTCGGGAGAGATCTAGTCTCCCAGGTCTGCTGACAGAGGCTAACATAATCACCAGAGGAACAAGCTCCAACCAGAGACAACTATAACAACTAACTCAAGAGATTACCAGATGGCGAAAGGCAAATGCAAGATTCTTACTAACAGAAACCAAGACCACCCACCATCATCAGAACCCAGCACTCCCACCTCACCCAGTCCTGGGCACCCCAACACACCCGAAAACCTAGACCCGGATTTAAAATCATATCTCATGATGATGGTAGAGGACATCAAGAAGGACTTTAATAACTCACTTAAAGAAATACAGGGGCTGGTGAGATGGCTCAGTGGGTAAGAGCACCCAACTGCTCTTGCGAAGGTCTAGAGTTCAAATCCCAGCAACCACATGGTGGCTCACAACCATCTGTAACAAGATCTGACGCCCTCTTCTGGAGTGTCTGAAGACAGCTACAGTGTACTTACATATAATAAATAAATAAATCTTTAGAAAAAAAAAAAGAAAGAAAGAAATACAGAAGAACACTGCTGAAGAGTTACAAGTCCTTAAAGAAAAACAGGAAAACACATCCAAACAGGTGATGGAAATGAACAAAACCATACTAGACCTAAAATGGGAAGTAGACACAATAAAGAAAACACAAAGTGAGGAAACGCTGGAAATAGAAACCCTAGGAAAGAAATCTGGAACCATAGATGCGAGCATCAGCAACAGAATACAAGAGATGGAAGAGAGAATCTCAGGTGCAGAGAATTCCATAGAGAATATCAGCACAACAATCAAAGAAAATGCAAAATGCAAAAAGATTCTAACTCAAAACATCCAGGAAATATAGGACACAATGAGAAGACCAAACCTACGGATAATAGGAGTAGATGAGAATGAAGATTTTCAACTTAAACGGCCAGCAAATATCATCAACAAAATAATAGAAGAAAACTTCCCAAACCTAAAGAAAGAGATGCCCATGAACATACAAGAAGCCTACAGAACTCCTAAACCACAGAAAGATCCAATAAAGATAGAGAACTTCAGACCAATTTCCCTTATGAATATCGATGCAAAACTACTCAATAAAATTCTTGCTAACCGAATCCAAGAACACACTAAAACAATAATCCATCCTGACCAAGTAGATTTTATTTCAGGGATGCAGGGATGGTTTAATATATGCAAATCCAGCAACATAATCCATTATATAAACAAACTAAAAGACAAAAACAACATAATCGTTACACATGGAGAAAGCATTTGACAAAATCCAACACCCAATCATGATAAAAGTCTTGGACAGATCAGGAATTCAAGGCCCATACCTAAACATGATAAAAGCAATCTACAGCAAACCACTAGCCAACATCAAAGTAAATGGTGAGAAGTGGACACAATCCCACTAAAATCAGGGACTAGACAAGGCTGCCCACTTTTTCCCTACCTATTCAACATTGTATTTGAAGTCCTACCCAGAGCAATTCACCAACAAAAGGAGATCAAGGGGATACAAATTGGAAAGGAAGTAGTAAAAATATCACTTTTTGCAGATGATATGATAGTATATATAAGTGACCCTAAAAATTCCACCAGAGAACTCCTAAACCTGATAAATAGCTTCGATGAAGTAGCTGGATATAAAATTAACTCAAACAAGTCAATGGCCTTTCTCTACACAAAGAATTAACAGGCTGTGAAAGAAATTGGGGAAACAACACCCTTCTCAATAGCCACAAATAATATAAAATACCTAGGCGTGACTCTAACTAAGGAAGTGAAAGATCTCTATGACAAGAACTTCAAGTCTCTGAAGAAAGAAATTAAAGAAGATCTCAGAAGATGGACAGATCTCCCATGCTCATGGATTGGCAGGATCAATATAGTAAAAATGGCAATCTTGCCAAAAGCAATCTACAGATTCAATGCAATCCCCATCAAAATTCCACCTCAATTCTTTAATGAATTAGAAAGAGCAATCTGCAAATTCATCTGGGATAACAAAAAACCCAGGATAGCAAAAACTTTTCTCAAGGATAAAAGAACCTCTGGTGAAATCACCATGCTGGACCTAAAGCTGTACTACAGAGAAATTGTGATAAAAACTGCATGGTACTGGTATAGCGACAGACAAGTAGACCAATGTAATAGAATTGAAGATCCAGAAAAGAACCTACACACCTATGGTCACTTGATCTTTGACAAGTGAGCTAAAACCATCCAGTGGAAATAAGACAGCATTTTCAACAAATGGTGCTGGCACAACTGGTTGTTATCATGTAGAAGAATGCAAATTGATCCATTCCAATCTCCTTGTACTAAGGTCAAATCTAAGTGGACATAAAACCAGACACTGAAACTTATAGAGGAGAAAGTGGGGAAAAGCCTCGAAGAGATGGGCACAGGGGAAAAATTCCTGAATAGAACAGCAATGGTTTGTGGTGTAAGATTGAGAATTGACAAATGGGACCTCATAAAGTTGCAAAGCTTCTGTAAGGCAAAAGACACAGTCAATAAGACAAAAAGGCCACCAACAGATTGGGAAAGATCTTTACCTAGCCTAAATCAGATAGGGGACTAATATACAAAATATATAAAGAACTCAAGAAGGTGGACTCCAGAAAATCAAATAACCCCATTAAAAAATGGGGCTCAGAGCTAAACAAAGAATTCTCACCTGAGGAATACCGAATGGCTGAGAGGCACCTGAAAAAATGTTCAGCACCCTTACTCATCAGGGAAATGCGAATCAAAACAACCTTGAGATTCCATCTCACATCAGTCAGAATGACTAAGATCAAAAATTCAGGTGACAGCAGATTCTGGCGAGGATGTGGAGAAAGAGTAACACTCCTCCATTGTTGGTGGAATTGCAAGCTTGTGCAACCACTCTGGAAATCAGTCTGGACGTTCCTCAGAAAATTGGACATAGTACTACTGGAGGATCATGCAATACCTCTCCTGGGCATATATCCAGAAGATGTTCCAACTGGTAAGAAGGACACATGCTCCACTATGTTCATAGCAGCCTTATTTATAATAGCCAGAAGTTGGAAAGAACCCAGATGCCCCTCAACAGAGGAATGGATACAGAAATTGTGGTACATATACACAATGGAGTACTACTCAGCTATTAAAAAGGACGAATTTATGCAATTCCTAGGCAAATGGATGGACCTGGAGGGCATCATCTTGAGTGAAGTAACCTAATCACAAAAGAACTCACACAGTATGTACTCACTGATAAGTGGATATTAGCCCAGAAACTTAGAATACCCAAGATATAAGATACAATTTGTGAAACATGAATCTCAAGAAGAATGAAGAACAAAGTGTGGACACTGTGCCCCTTCTTAGAATTGGGAACAAAACACCCATGGAAGGAGTTATAGAGACAAATTTTGGAGCTGAGACAAAAGGATGGGCCATCTAGAGACTGCCATATCCAGGGATCCATCTCATAATCTGCCTCCAAACGCTGACACCATTGCCTACACTAGCAAGATTTTGCTGAAGGGACCCAGATATGACTGTCTCTTGTGAGGCTATGCAGGGGCCTAGCAAACACAGAAGAGGATGCTCACAGTCAGCTATTGGATGAATCACAGGGCCCCCAATGGAGGAGCTAGAGAAAGTACCCAAGGAGCTAAAGGGGTCTGCAACCCTATAGGTGGAACAGCAAAATGAACTAACCAGTACCCCTTGGAGCTCATGTCTCTAGCTGCATATGTATCAGAAGATGGCCTAGTTGGCCATCAGTGGAAAGAGAGGCCATTGCACTTGCAAACTTTATATGCCTCAGTACAGGGGAATGCCAGGGCCAAGAAGTGAGAGTTGGTGGGTAGGGGAGTGGTGGTGGGGTTATGGGGGGCTTTTGGGATAGCATTGGAAACGTAAATGAGGAAAATACCTAATAAATAATTTTGAAAAGAAAAGAGAGTAAAAGAAAAAAAATGTGCCTCAGCATGACTTGATGGGGAATTTCGGTGCTCCAAAGTAATATGTTTAAGTAACTTTTTCTACTGTTCAAGGATTTAAAGTGTAAAAGTTGACAAGGATGTGTTAAGAAGCATATGGGACCCATAGTGACCTGGAATCTCCCAAAGAGCAGGTGTGTGGAGTCTAAAGGAGTCTGGAGGGAGGAGGAGCCTGAACAAGTAGCAAGCTAGAGTTCTAAGGGGGGTTTTTCAAGCCAGTGTTTGAATGATGGCCTTTGGGGTGGTCATTCTTTGGCCACAAAGAGTTCGTTTCAGGGACAGGTAGTCATCTTTCTACTTATGAAGGGAAACAATGTTCTCCAAGTCACCCAGCCAAGACACATAAGACCGGAGAGGGAGGGAGGGGTGAGGGTGGGAGTGGCCATGGGGATGGGGATGGCAGGTTGTGTGTGGCAGAATGGAGTCTGCTGGATATAGGCACCAGGAATAACTGCAGTGAAGGGCTGTTATGTTTGTAAGTCAAACTTGTGAGATATGTACTGTGTTTAGGAAAACTTAAAGCATTCATAACTTAGAATGGAGGCAAAGTGTTGGAGGGAGGGGAAAAAAACCACAAAAGGAGACGTCTCAGAAATAAACACATTCCTAAAATACACTAAATAATGCAAGCAGAGTCTTTTAAAATGTTCCCTGCCAATAGAATTATTAAGGACTCCCTGCTTTCCCATAACAAAGTAATGCTTTCATGAAAATCCAAACTATCCAACCCAAATCATGCTCAGACTTTTTGCTCAACACCAACATGGAAACGTGAAAATAACAGAAAACCATTCAACTTCAGTCATCCCCTCACGTCATAAATATCCATCCATCCATCCATCCATCCATCCATCCATCCATCCATCCATCCATCCATCCATCCATCTATCCACCCATCCATCCATCCATCCATTTCCTTCAGTCACAAGCCCGTGATCTGAATGTGTACATCTCCGAATCCACTCTGTAACCTTTAATAAAGACACGTGCAAGCAATGTCCTGAATATCCCCTTTGACTTGCAGTGCGATACGCCTGCAGTCTCTGAAGTGGCTCTGTAATTTGTTCCAGTTGCTACAAGGCCCACTGTGAGGGCAGGTGAGCATGAGGGCCATATGTCCAGAGGTCAGTTCCCTGGAACCATGTGAAGGATCAGATTCCATTGTGTGGCCCAGTGAAGGCCTTCCCGAATTGATGCTCCCAGAGTTGTGTCTCTCTAATAAAAATACTACTCACATTTATGAGTTTGCCTGCAGTTTATGTTCCTGATTATCTAAACCCTTCCACATTAGAAGCATCTAATTTAAAAATGCCAGTAGTAGTAAAATAATTCTGTATGTGGAATTTCAGACACTATTCAGCAGTGTTACTGCTTTTCAACAAAATAGGATCTGTCTACTTAATATAAAGTAGCTTTCTCTCACCTCAGTGCCACACTGCAGTAATCAAGAAGTCCCATGGTTTGTCAAAGACAAGGTGATTACTCAAAAGTACAACCTGTGTCATAGGGAGCCATGAGCGTCATTTGTAAAGGTGTCTCGTGCGCCACTGGACACAGTATCTTTTCAGACTTGACAGTTTTACTTAATGCTTCATCAGACCTCAACAGAACAAGAATAGAGATCTTTGTCAAGATCTTCCCAGGGCAAGTCAAACAAAGGCAACAAGTCCATTTCCCCTGGCAACAGGCTCGCCAGTTCCTGGAAGCTGGGAACTGATGAAGGGAAGGATGCTCACTGATTTCTGCCTGAGGAATGGGCCTTCCCACAGCAGATAGTTGACTATCAGGGCTGTGTGCATCCCAAGCACACCACCTTGATGGTTGAGGAACTCAAAGGCTATGCACTCTTGGTTTGGGATAACTGTGCTGGGTAATGGCAATTTTCTAAATGCAATTCAAAGACTACAAAGCTTTGGTACTGATCGTTCTGTAAGTGACACATGCCCAGAAGTTCTCAGTTCAAGAAACCATAAGAAGAAATGACAATAGACTTTCAAATAAGACTCTTCAAAACAAACACCCATCCCCTAACACTTTAAAAATAATGCAAATTTATGTCCCTGGCATGACTTTACCTATAACTGAGAATTAGAGCAAGCTGCTTTTGGGTACATGGTAGACATGGTGGCACTGTAACTCACTGTCTGGGAGTACTCTGACTGTGGGCAGCACTGAACGGTTTTAAGCAGGCACAGAATTACAAATACCTCTTTTTAAAAAGCCTTCGCTCAAATATGTAATATAATCACTAAGAGCTCATGCTAGCCGAACTTGAAGCTGACTTCAAATAAAGACCGAGACCACTGAAGAAACTATACATGAGGCTGAACTGGAATAACAAGTAAGCTTATGACTTTTTTTTCTGTAGGCAGGCATGCATTTACATTTACTAACGCCTAGTGACTGCTTCCAATTACAATTCAGGAAACTTCCCCCACAGACCGATTTTCCTAATGTGCGGTACAATGATGATTAAAGAAGATAACCATACACGTAGGTCTTTTGGAAGGGTTAGTATCACTGAGGTTTTCAATTCTGCTATTTTATCGAGCACATCATCCACACCTACGCACCCAATACTCTAATGTGTATTGTTTTATAAGGCTTGCCCTCATGTGCTGCCTAAAAGACAAAATGACAGAGTGCTACTAGGTACAAAAAACAAACAAAAAAACAAAACAAGACAAAAACAACAACAACAAAAAAAACGGCATGAGAACATCTACTCTGTAACAGAAAACATCACTGCTAAAGATCATTTGGTTGGATGATAGAAATGGGCCGTTACTAGGAATTTCATCCAGTCTCATATAGCAGGAGACCACAAATATAAACAGCATAGCCTATATCAACAGAGATACACAATATTAGCATTTTTATATACTTCTTTCTGGTTTTTAAATCATAAGCATTAGCAATGTGTTTTCAAATTGAGAATCTGCTACCTACACAATTTTTATCTTGTTCTTTCTTTAGATAATTATTCTTCAAAAGTGGGGTTCTAGGAGAAATCCTTCTGTGGTGATATGACCAATGTTAGAAGTTTTGTAATTTACATAACCATCCCTTATAGCACATTCTGGCTTCACCATACAACCCCAAACCTTGCTGCTATTCTGTCTACATGTGGGTCTTGATGAATGTTTATGATCCTTGTTCATATCTAAATTGATTAGTTTTTTAAAATTAGTTTGTAAAACTATTTTTACATTAAGGATATTATACTTTTACTATACTTTGTGTAAAAAATTGTTTGCTCTTTAAGTTTACATGTATACTATAAATTTAATATTTTTTGAATCTCTGAATGACACACACATATGATGTTTTGTTTTCTTCCTATGTAACTCTGGCTGTCCTAGAACCCACTCTATAGATCCGGATGGCCTTGAATCCACAAAGATCCACCTGTCTCTGTCTCCCAAGTGCTGGAACTAAAGGTCTGAGTCCCTGTACCTGGCTCTTGTGATACATGCTTTGCACTCAGCCATTCTCTGTGCTCCAAGAAGTTAAGATGGGTTGGTGGGCAGTGTAGGGGCCTGGCTCAGGTTGCTATTGAGGAGCAAGTAGACATAGGTGTTAAAGGCACTAGTGGCTGCTGCTTTAGGCCCTCAGGAGGGGAGGATGGCAGTGCCATACTTAGGTATACACTACAAAGGGGACATCACAGATGGGGTGTGAATATATGAGGGCACATGGAATAGCAGGACCCATATTGTGGCCTAGAACTATGGTAGCATGGGAGATGGAGAGAGAGGAGGGAGGAGAGTGAGAGAGGGAGACAGAGGGTGAGGAGGAGGGAGAGGGAGAGGGAGGAGAGGGAGAGCAAGTGAGCTTGACTTCTGGGTGCAGTGGCCAGCCCCTTTGGAAAATGCGCTAGTGTATAATGATCTTCTGACTAACCAGGGCCATGAGTATCAAATGCAGTGTGTGTTGTAGTAAATATTTCATCATCAGTTGGGGGTTTCTATACCTTCTTTGATTATTCAGTTTCCAGATAAAAGACAAAACTTTTATATTCATAAGAAGGTTTAATCCACACTAGAGCTGGGCAGATATATAATAATGTCCACTTCTCTGCCAATAATCCCACAATATGGCTTGTCATATTCATCTAGGCTGCTCTTACTCCAACTGGCCAGCCCTCATTGCCGTGTTTTCAAGATTCCTACCCCGTGTCCTTTTCTCCTCTCTCTACCTTCTTCTCTTTTCCCTTGTGGTTCTGCCTCAGTCCACAAGGATAACAGTATTTTCATTCTTGCCTGAAGACAGACTCATTTATGGGGCATTGTGAATGAATGTACTGCCCTATACTATTAAAGCGGTTTTCTAAATGTTCTCGAACATGAGCAGAATGGTTTTTGGCCAGGGTGACTTTACCCTACACTGCATGTTTCATTTCCCTGTTGGTGTTAGACCTAGTGGGGAAACCCCCACCCAATTTCCGATTCGGTGTGCACCCAAAAAATCACAAAGGACCATTTCTTGATGTAATTACATGAGGACGTTTAATGACGGAGATCCGGACTGACATGCATCCCACACAGGAGATAACAGATGTTGGCCACGAGGCTCGAAAGCTAGGGATTTTTATGGGGTAAGGGGCTTAGGGGTGTGGAATTCAGCATAGCGACACACTATTGGCTTATTTAAACATTAACAGAAAGATTACATGATATCAAAAGGGCATCAGGACTTTGTTCCTGTGGGCTGGGGGCTTATCTTTGTTCACATACTAACCAGTTGATGTATGACTTTACCCGGCGTCAAGAGGCAGTAGACAGAGGGGAGGTTCTGGCCAGGTGGTGTTGACCCAGACAAGATAGCCCTGTTTGTCCTGCTTTGTTTTTGGGCCCCAGATAGCAGGCTCATAGACAATTCTTTTACATGAATCACAATTTACAAAATCTCATTTTCCTTCATTGGCTGACAGAGCCAACATGTTCAGATGCCTCCATTGAAAAATGAATTTCAGATTGAATTTACTTGGTTTCTAGTGCAGTGTTTTGTCACTTACAGGGTCATTAGGTGGCTCAGGACAATTTTTTTATTAACATCTTTCTGCATCTTTCTCATATGCAGACCCCTTTGCATATGGGGGTTATGTATGCCTCTTAACAAAACCCTTTACAGCATGTGAATGTTTGCAAATGTTTCAAATTGAGAAATTGAGTGTGGAGAATTCCAAGAACTTGTAACATAAAGCAAAATGATAAGGATAAGGATGATCTTTTAAAACCTCAGCAGTGATCACAACTGGATAGATTTTTTTTTTAATCGCTTGCTTTTTTTTTTTTTTTTTTTTTTTGTATAGGAGGCATCACACATCACATCTCTCCTGAAAGTGTCAGAAAGGGGTGCTAACCATATCCTCTAAGCCAAGTCATTTCCCTCTCCCACCAGATACCTCACATACACACATATATTTTCATGCTTGTGTTCATCTACCTCCACAGTTAGCCTTCTCTCAAGCCCTTCTTTGCAGTTCCTCATCTTGAAAGTCAGCCAGGGCATACTAAATCAGTCCCATGCTTTGAATTTCTCTGACCTCTCTCCATCTGTTACCAGCCATAAAGAATGCTCTGCTTTTAAAGAAATGTAATGAGGCTGAGCCTAGTTGTATGACCTACCTTTTGATTATCTCAACATCAAGTCATTATTATTTTTCAACACATCTTCAAAATTTCCCTTGGCAATAACATAATATGAGCATGGGTTGAAAATATGATAAAAATCCAAGACCAAAGTTGTAGCTGTCCAGCAGCCACAGAGAACTGGGTACACCTGAAAGGGGAGCTGGGAATGAAAAAGGACAGGTGGGCAAGAGAAGAATGAAGTCAAGACAAAGATTTCTGATCAAAATTTAATTTTTGCCAGGCAAGGTGGCACACACCTTTAATCCCAGCACTTAAGAGTCAGAGGCAGGTGAATTTCTGAGTTTAAGGCCAGCCTGGTCTACAGAGTGAGTTCCAGGACAGCCAGGTCTGCACAGAGAAACCCTGTCTCAAAAAAACCAAAACCAAAACCAAAACCAAAACCAAAACCAAAACCAAAACCAAAACCAAAACCAAAACCAAAACCAAACCAAACCAAACCAACCAACCAAACAAAAACCCCAAAGTTTAATTTTCAGCTCTGCATTTATATAGACAAAACCTACAGACCCATCCTTTGTTTTAGCTGGATTGAGTTGCAAAGCAAGCTCAGCAGGCTGTCAACTACTCAAAGCTCAGGTGGGAAAATGCAAATGAGATGAGGCCAGGTGCCACCTCCAGCCAGGTGGTTAGACCTTTGGAGGGTTGTTTAACCTATTCAAGGCTGGGGGAAGGGTACAATTCCCCTTTTTATTGTTTGAAGATGAGCTGGATGGGGGCACAAGATTTACTTGTTCTCCACAATCCCTAAGAAAATGTGACTCTCATCCGATAGAAAATTTGGGGACAATGACTACCAGCTGGATATGCACAAAACCAAAACTAGAAGAGAAACAACTCAAGGAGCAGGACATCTCAACCTCAGCCCTATTGGCATTTGTGGCCTGATGCTGGGACGGGTTCCTTGGCATGTAACTTATGTTGTTGCATAAGGCCTTACACCCAGAGGGTCCCTAACACTTGCTTCAAGGGCTCCATCAAAATCATACTTGGTGAGCCAGTGACTTTTATTGGTGTTATTTACAGGAGCATGGGTGAGGGGTTACTTACAGGAGCAGAAATGGCACATGGACAGCTCTATCACTAAAGCCTACCCCAGCACTGGGACAGCTTATGAAAGCTAGGAACCTGCAGCACACTGCACAGCCTGCAGGCAGCTCAGTGGATTGAAGAGTGTCCTTTCTAAGTGACTCAGTTGGCCTAAACCTTTTCCAGGTAGCTTGGCTTGTTACTGCTTCTTCCAGGCAGCTGATCTGGCCTCAGAGTCTACTTTGTAGCTTGACTGGTCTGAGAGTGAATCTAGGTCCTTCTTTATTACTTACTCAGGTAGTCAGGAGCCTAGTGAAGCTGGTTAGTTTGTGAGACTCCCTGAAGTTATCTAGAGTTGTTCACCTCCCTGTTTTAATGGCTTCCCTGGAGCATGTTATTTTTCAGTCTCAAAAGAAACTATTATATCAAAGTCTTTGGTGAGGAAGTGAAAGGAAATAAAACTGTAATTCATGTAATGTATGTTAAATAGCCCAAAGAGTTGTTTCTGAGCTTTGAAACCTGGGGCTGAGAACATAGCAGAACAGACCAGGACATGCCCGGGCAAGCCCATCGCCTCCCTAGCTCCCACCCCTCTGACCTAAGTTAAATGTTACAGGCTGCTGATGTTTAAATGGACCAATCATGTGAAACCGCGCCAATTCCTCCCCCAGCCCCACTCCTTTTCTATAAAAACCCCTAGCTTCCAAGCCTCGTGGTCGAATCCACTGTCTCCTGTTATGTGAGATACGTTTCGACCCGGAGCTCCGCCATTAAAAAACCTCTTGTTGTTACATCAAGGTGTTGTGTTCTATTCGTGATTCTTGGGTGCACGCCGAATCGGGAGCTGAGTGGGGGTTTCCCCACTGAGTTCTTTCAGAAGGAGTCATAACAGCAGGACTGTGAGATAGCTGGTCACATTGCATCCACCGTAGGAAGCAGAGAGAAGATAGCTTCTGAAACAGTTCAGTCTAGAACTCCAGATTATTGGAAGGTGCCAGCCACATTCAGGGTGGGCCATCCCCACTCAGTTAATCCTCTCAGGAGGGATGCTCATAGACCTGTCCAGAGGCATGTTTTCTGGGTGATTCTAAATCCAGTAAGGTTGTAAAAAATTAACCATTGAACAGGTAAGGTGCTTTGCTCACAGCCTCCTTTGCTCCACTCCTGTACTTCCCTGATACAAGACTGAGCTATACTCCAAGGACAAGAAACACTTTCTCTTGTTGATTTGCATTTATAGCCCAGTATCTAGGTGATCCAGGGAAAGAGGGAGGACAAAGGAAGATGCCAGAGAAAAGAGAAGAAGCAGCTATAGACCTCTCTAATGTTGCAAGTGTAGTAAATGTCACTCTTTGTCGTCTTTTATTTCTAGAAGTCCATTAAGTAAGCACAACAAATAAATGCCAGTCCCTTGTAGAAATGTTTGTCAGTGAAGTGGTGTCTTTCCTGCCTAGATCAGTGGTCAAGCCTTACTCTGAACCCCAAGCTGGGTTGTGCGATTTCTCTGGAGGTTAATTCTTATTGAAGTTGCTACACACTGGACCTTCTAAAATACTACCATGTACCTACTATGTTCTTAGCTGTAGTAGTTTGCGACTATGTAGGAACTCAGTGACTGACCATTACCATTAGAGCACCTCCCCATGCCCTCTCCTGACAACCATAATGTAAATAATTTTGGAGACAGAGGTTTGCCAAAGAGATCCCAAATCACAGGTTGAGCTACAGATAGATCCAGCATTCTATCTATCTATCTATCTATCTATCTATCTATCTATCTATCTATCTACCTACCTATCTATTAAAATCTATCTATTAAAATCTCTAACTGTTCCTATTGTTTGAATGTGAAATGTGCCTCTTAGGATTGTGTGTAGTTGATTTGAACATTTGACATCTTCAGTCCAGATCCTGCCTGCTTCCATTTACTGACTGCACGACCTTGAACCAGTTAATGACTTTTGGTGTTTCATTTTATTCAGCTGTATATTATGACTATAGTATCACCTACTTCATAGCATTACAATGAGTAATTGAGTTAATACATGTTTAAAAAACATAGGTCTGAGATTCCTATGCTTTGCGTAGAGGCCATAGGTCTATGTCCAATGTCTTCCAGTTGTACTCTACCTTAATTTTGAGTCAGAATTTCTCACTGAACCTGGATGGAGATTCTCATTTGGATGGACTGGCTGACTCCTAGGATCTGTCTCTTGTGAGACAAAGTGTTGAAGTTAGAAAGAAATGTGCAGCACTGCACCTGATTTAATGTGGATAAGGATCTGAACTTAGGTCCTCATACTTGCAAAGAAATAACTGAGCCGTATCCCCAACCCTTAAAAAATAAACAAACAAAGAAACCAAACCTTAAAAACTTTCTCTTCCTCTATACCTCCTTTCTTTCCTTCCTTCTTTTCTCTTCTTCTTCTTCCTCTTCCTCTCTTTTGCCTTCTCTGTCTCCTTCTTCTTCTTCTTTGGAGGTAAGGTTTATCTGTATAGCCCTGGTTTTCCTGGAACAGTCAGTCTGTTGATTAGGCTGGCCTCAAACACAAGAGATCTACCTATGTCTGTCTCCAGAGTCCTGGGATTAAAGGTGTGTTACCATTGTCTTTCTTCTGAAAATTTTTATTGTTGTCATAAGGCAAAATAGGATTAGTTTTTATATTTAGATTATTGAATGAAATTTGGTTGGCCACCAAAATTTATTTGACTTTCTAAATAGTTTCTCTGAATGTCTAGACTAAACTGAAAAAATAAACTGCTTAGAATGATGTCCTCTCTTTAGTCTTTTTTTAAAAAATATTTATTTATTTATTTATTTATTTATTTATTTATTTATTTATTATATCACTGTAGCTGTCTTCATACACTCCAGAAGAGAGCATCAGATTTAGTTATGGCTGGTTGTGAGCCACCATGTGGTTGCTGGGATTTGAACTCAGGACCTTTGGAAGAGCAGTCAGTGATCTTAACCGCTGAACCATCTCACCAGCCCCTCTCTTTAGTCTTAATGTGTATGTAAGATTTATTTCTTATTTTTCAATCTAAAGAAGATAGTAAATGAATATCCCCAGTGGTGTACACATCACAGTTGGAAGGAAATTTCCAGGCCATTACCAGGTTCTGTTCTCCATTTCTATGAGTAAAGCATATATTATCTTCAGTATACATTCTGTCAAGTTCTGGAGGGTAAACCAAGATCAATGCCAGTAGCCTGGTGGGGATATATGGGATTGACTGGCCAACAGCTCACAAAGAGTATTTCATTTCTAACACTATATTTGTATTTGTGAGACTATAGTGCCTAGTATGAGACTCAATACCTGTTAGTAAGTAACTCCATTTATACTCGATCTACCTATCTCTATCTATCTATCTATCTATCTATCTATCTATCTATCTATCTATCTATCTGTCTGTCTGTCTGTCTGTCTGTCTGTCTGTCTATCTATCTAATCTATACAAGTTCTACAATAGTTAACTTCTAGATGGCTTTTCAAAAAGTTTTTAAATGTTAGTCATACATCCCAGAATCCCACTTAGTACCTTGAACAGTGATCTGAATTTATTTAAGGAGTAAATCCCAGATCTTCTACAGCATGCTAACTCTGTTCACTTTTAAATTATTTGATATGTGCACCTTACTTAAGTAAATATTATAGTACAATGTTGAAAAATCATCAAACTACAGCAACTAGTTTGACCTCCATTCTGCCTCAGATTCAAAGGAAACAGAAGAAGATGCTCTTTCATAATTTGGACTTTTTGGTGGGGCCATTACTATATTTGTCTGGACATGCCAGCCCTAAACATTGGGCACCTTTTTAGAAGGTTCCCTGAGTATATTTGTGAAGATGGTAACTGTTGAAGAGAAGCAGGAAACCTGCCACTGCAATATCCTGACCCTTGCTCAGAGCTCCCCTCCCCTTTCCCCAGCATGGATGCCTTTCAGAGGGGGAAAACAGAGGCCCCAGCCTGGGGCCAGAATATTCCCCCTTTGATGGTGACTCTCCCTTTTCCCTAAGGAACTCCCACCCCCACCCCAGGCCTTCAGCCCCAGGAAGCAATAGATGCCAGCTTTGGGAACAGACAAATGGCAACACATCCCTGCCTCTGTGTCACCGAGGCTGGCACTCTCCTTGATAGATAACTTTTCTCCCATGCAGATGGCTCCTGTCCTTAAGGGAAACAAGGACTGAACAGCCTTTAAAATTTAAGTGGCCCAGTCTTGGACCATGAGAGAAGGGTGCTTAAGTGTTTCCAGACAGCTGTGACCAGTTTGTAAAAACACACTAGTTCCTGAAACCACCATAAAGTTACTTTCCAGGTCAGAAAGAGTCCCCCCTCCCAACTGCACTATTCTGCTTCACTGTGTGAACAAATCAGGTTTGAAGGATGGCTTTCCTTGTCACCTCCCCAAAGCCAGAGGATCCCTGCTTATGTATACACACATATAAAAACTCCAAGCCCCTGGATTGGAGCATCGCATTCCTAACCTGCACGGTGGGAAATGGTTAAGATCCAGGTCTGACTGAATAAAGGATCTCTTTGTTATATTACATCAAATTTGCAATTACTAGAGTTCTTCCAGGGTTCCCGAGACCTGGACATAACACTGTCTGCTTCAATTCTCATAAGCATCATTTTTTTTTCTCTTCTGTGGTCTCCCAGAGGAAGAGTAAACAGAAAGTGATCTTCACTTTCAAATCCTTTTTTCTAATTGAAAGAACCTTAAGTCAACCCATGACTTGAGAAGAAAAAGCTGTTAAAATATCACTTTTAAAGAAAAAATATCCAGCCGGGCAGTGGTGGTACATGCCTTTAATCCCAGCACTTGGGAGGCAGACACAGGCAGATTTCTGAGTTTGAGGCCAGCCTGGTCTACAAGTGAGTTCCAGGACAGCCAGGACTACAGAGAGAAACCCTGTCTTAAAAAAAAAAAAAGAAAGGAAGGAAGGAAGGGAGGGAGGGAGGGAGGGAGGGAGGGAGAGGGAGAAGGAGAGGGAGAGGGAGAGGGAGAGGGAGGAGAGGGAGAACATACCTGAAAAGAATTGGACAATTTAGGAGAATTGAACAAGTTTCAGGAATAATCTAGTTATTTCAAATTGGACAAAAAGAACAGCGATGCAAAAGCTTATTCAACGTTGGTGTGTTGGACACTCCTGTGTTATGGAAATAAAATTCTCAAGTAAACTGGAGGTATTCAAGGACACCACAAGAAGACCTACAGAACATGTTGTAGAAAATATTTAATCCCAATCTGGGGCTTGTACCATGCCTTTGATCATTCAGTTTCCAGATCAAAACCACTCAACTTTTATTATTTACAGTAAGCCTTAATCAGCCTTAGAGCTGGGCTGATATCACTATCTATACAATTAGAATCTACTTTCCTATCAATAACCTCAAGTTATTACTTGCAATGTTTCATCTGGGCTGCTCTTAACTCCAATTGGCCATCCCTCAGAGCCATTCTTTCTTGACTCCTAACCAATGGTATCCTTCTCCTCCCCTTCTTCTCCCTCCTCTTTAGGTCTCCTCTGACCCCCAAGCCCAGAAAACCAAGCCCTGCCTTTGTTAATTCTGACACGCTAAAGACTGTAGGCATCTTAATTCACCAGTCAGAAATAACTTGGGGGCAAGGTCACATGTCTCGACCCGCGGGACACTCAAACAGAGACTTGAGAGGTACCTGGAAGAGAATGGGGGACAAAGAAACACAAAGAATGGACAGCAAGATAAGGTTCTGTTCAAGGTGATGAATTTTAGTTTTCCCACACAGGTTATATACTCATAGGAGCAGAAAGCGGGGTGGAGGGGGGTCACTTTGTCTCTGGCTAATGCACCTATTCCCAGGAACAGGATATTGACTGGGTAAACAGTTCAGCAGAAAGATCAGAACAGTAAGGGTTATTAGGCACCTAGCCACAAGATTTATAGCTATCTGTTCTCCGCTGACTTCAGGATCTATGTCTATTTGTACTCAGCTGGGCTAGTACTCACAGAGGCCAAGACTTTGTAAGTAAGCACTTATGGCTGACAAGGCAGTTAACATTTAAACGGGATCGCTCCCAACAGTCACATAGCATCACTTGGGTCACTTGAGGATTCTTGTCTCTGGGGCAACTAGGTCTTGGGGTTTGCACTTAGTATTACAATTACATCAGGCTAAACCTCAAAAGAGCCAAGTAACTTGGGCCCCCAAGGGCTCACAGAGACTTGGTCACCAACCAGGGAGCATACAGGACTTGCCCTAGGGCCTATATACATTTATAGAAAATGTGCTTCTTGGTCTTCATGTATGGCCACTAACCAGTGGAACAGGAACTCTCTCTGTTTCTGTTCCCTGACATTGAATGTCTTTACCCCTACCTGGATTGCCTGGTTGGGCCTCAGTGTGGGAGAATGTGTCTAGTCCTGCTGGACTAGATGTCTCTAGGTGGGGTCTATCCACGGGGGGGGGGGGGGTTCTCCTTTTTCTGAAAAAGTGAGGGAGCAATTGGGGGAGAGACTTATAAGGGTGGGACTGGGAAGAGAGTATGGGTTGTGATGCTGATGTAAAGTGAACAAAAAAAAAAGTTACTGGGAAGAAAACAAAATGAAATTCTCAAAATTCTCAAGAATTCTGGGCCTTGGGTGATTTACAAGAGCAAATAGATACAGGATCTTGTCGACATAGGCATAATTAAACTTAAAGGAGCTCAAATCAAGAATTATTTGATATTAATACATATAGTTAATGTAAAAAAATAAAGCATTCTCACCAGCATATCTAAGCATGGTATGTCCCCTTACATAAAATACAATGTTACAATAGCAAATTTCTTCAATACAATATTTTAAAAATGAATAGGTTTAACTATTCCTAAGAAAAATCAATATAATCTACATAAAATTTCAAATTTTTAAAGGCTGATGGAAATGCACCTTACGTTATTCAAGAAAAATATTATAACACTTTAAAATGGCTGTTTAAAGAACCTCATTTTGTTTCCAGATTCACTAAATTCACTGTGGTTTTCTCCTTAAAACAATGGACATAATTGATCAGCTGTACGTAGGACAGGGCTGAGCATCACATCCCAGAAGAAAGGACTCAGACTTTCCCAAGCATACTTTATGAAAATGTCATCTATGCATCTTACAGGCATATAAAGTTATGAGATTCTAATTGTTTCTTAAAGTACCTGTCAACCATCTTTGATGAATAATCTGTAAGAGTTAGAATAAGTTTTCAGTTCTTATAGCTGACCTGATGACACCTAGAGATTTTAATACTTTACATAATATTTGTACATTTGTGTATTAAACATGTACTAATTCAAATCACAGAACAATCTCTCAGCTTCATGTTTTTCTTATTAAGTTTTTTCTGTTGGAATAAAAAACTGTGATCAAAACCAACTTAGGAACTAAAAGCTTTATTTCATCTTAAAGTTGCAGTCTAAAGCTGGGCAGTGGTGGCACATGCCTTTAATCCCAGCACTTGGGAGGCAGAGGCAGGCAGATTTCTGAGTTCGAGGCCAGCCTGGTCTGCAGAATGAGTTCAAGGACAGCCAAGGCTACACTGAGAAATCCTGACTTGAAAAATGAAACAAACAAACAAAAAAGTTTCAGTCCAGCTTTAAGAGAAATTAAGGCAGAAACACAAAAATACATGAAAACATATCACACACACACACACACACACACACACACACACACACACACACACGAGAGGAAGTCATAAAACATATGGAACACCATCAAATACACAAACTTATTAGCATAGATGAAGGAGACACCAATTCAATGGCATGGATATCTTCAGCATGGTTATAGATAAAAACTCCATACACTAAGGAAAGGCACCTCTATGCATATCAGCCCCCCACCCCACAAAACAGAACAACAAATAGATAAGACAAGGAGGGAAAATCCTTTGAGCATTATTAAAACACTAAGTATATAGAACAAAGAATGTATATTGAAAGCTGTAAGAAAAGACTAACAGCTGATTTTTCAGGGAAAATTCTGAAACCTCCCAGAGGTTATAGCAATGCATACAAGTCTTAAAGACTATAACAACAAACCTAAAATAATATATCCAGCAAAACTGTGATGATTTAAGGAGAATGGAGATTTTCCATGGCATAAACAGCCTAAACAAATTATATTCAATAAACTAAAACCTAAAAGAAATATAGGAAACATTATGTCTCCCTGAAGAGAGAATTCAGCATTGCAGAGAGAGTCATATTGTGGAAAGTCTTAATTATTAAAGAATAAAATATACTAAAAAGAAAACACCAAAAATCAGCAACAGGATTACCACTGCATACACACACACACGTATCAATAATTTTAAATATCAGCGTCTTCAATTCGCCAGTCAAAGAACAGACTGAATGAAAGGATCAAGAATGAATGGGAAAAAAAAATGAACCTGGCGTGATGGCACATGCCTTTAATCCCAGCACTTGGGAGGCCAAGGCAGGCAGATTTCTGAGTTCAAGGCCAGACTGGTCTACAAAGTGAGTTCCAGGACAGCCAGGGCTACACAGAGAAACCCTGCCTCAAAACAACAACAACAAAAACAACAAGAAAGAGTGACACCTTCATGATAGCAGGGATTTTAAAGTATGGCTTCCTATGAGAACATACATTCCTCAAATGAACATTTGCACTTATCCTTGTACAAAAGACTATGGCTTGGACCTAGGGTCTAGATTGGGTTCATTTTCTCTGCCAGTTAAACAAGTAAAACAGGAGAAATCCACAGCATTACAGGCAGCAGTGTTGTGGGGATGTCCATGAGAGAAGACTCCTGGGACATGGGTTTAAACCAATAGAAAGTCTTTATTAGCCAGCAGGCAGTAGTGCTGGGTGTTATGGACCCCACGGTTGCACCAAACCTTTCTCAAGATGAGTTTTAAATACCAAAGCCATATTCTAGGTTGACATACTTCAAATGGTAAGAACAGTTAGCCAGAAGCAGAAGTACAATAGCCAAAAATCCTGGTTAGTACATTTAGGGACTTTCCCAGAACTATGGACTTTGATGGATTTTGCTTTTGTTTTATTTACGGTAAATGGTCTATGTGCTCAGTTTTATAGTCTGAATAGTAGTTGTATCATATAGACAGTTGTGCTAACTACTAAGTGCCTACTACGATCTATGGCCCTGTTATATAACCCATTGGTCTTAGTTAATGATTTAAACCATGGACTCATCCTGCTTTAAAGAGGCATAGTTGGTCCTAAGATGCATTTATTTAATTAAACTGCTACATAACTGGCCATATAGATTAACATGCAGGAACCATTTGTAAACCAATCAGAAGGAGAATTTAAGGCCCAGTAAGAGCAGATAGTGGAGTAGCTAACCAAAGGTAACAAGAGAACAGGAACTCTCTCCTCTCCCCCTCCCCCTCTCCCCTCCCCCTCTCCTTCTCCCTCTTTCCCTCCCTCCCCCTTCCAGCAATGCAGCAATCCATTTTTCAAAGGAGGCTCCATTTCCTAAAGGTTCCACGACTGGTTAACAGCATCACTAGCTTTAGATGCAGTGTTCAAACTTAAGAACTTTGGAAATTGTTTCACATCAAACCATAAAAACTAATTTTGGAGTCAAATGTCAGTGACCATGACATAGTAAAACAGATTAGATTAATAAAAATTTACTTTCCTGTGTAATTAGAGTCTCATAGGCATTTTTTACCTACAATAAAAGAACAAAGACAGTTAATAATAAACACATTTAAAATATATTAAGTGAAAGCATGACATAGTTGTTTTTCATCAAAGTAGAGAAATCCATCTTATAGACTTCAGACTGAACCTCATGAAAGTGTTACTGATCCATAGGTAAACACTAAACTATATTAGAAATGGGCTATGAGCCTCCTACAAGTTATGTGGACCTTAGAACAGATTACTTACAATATCACCATGACGTTCAGTGTTTCCTTTCTTGATCCACTTGTAAATGGAACCAACAGAACCCAATCCCTACCTATGAGTAACCTTAACCCTAACTCATTGGACACTGGTCTTATTCATGATAATTTACCAGTTCCTATAAGTTGTGTGTAAACCTTCTGAAGTGGCCAATATGGACTTCAAGACTTTTGGGAAAGTATACTAACATCAGCTCTTATATCCACCAAACCTTCTATGTCAATACCATTCATTTGTACCATTAATTTGGGTCTCTGATCATTGACCACTGTTTTCCAGAACACATATTTTCCAGGACTCCCCAAATCTCCTGTCCTTTCTATTGGAGCAACCTTACTCTTGATGTAAGGAAACAACAACAGTTGAACAATCTATTTCCTGCATCAATTTACATCTTTTCCACATATACCATAATTTTTATTTCTTTCTTGCTATTCTCATCTATTATGTCTAGATGTACAATAAATCCTTGAGAAGGTGTCTAAGCATAACCAGCAATCCTGTCTGGTTTCTGACTGGATTAACTCTATCCCCAGGGTCCCTTCTTGTGTCATTGAGTATGAGGTCCCTGATTTCCTCTGTTGCCCAAAGGTCAGAATGTATTTTTAAAAGAAATTTCTAGATTTTTAATTTTATAGCCATTGGATTATATTTTCTTATTTGTATTTTTGGGAGAGGGCTCTCTTTCTATATACCTGTATTTTTTTTTAGGAAGTCTCTGTTTTACAACCCCAACTTTGCAATGGAAACTTCTTATTTCTGGCAACTAGGATAGCCTAGAAACGAGCCATTCATAGATTTGTAAATTCTGTATTCCTCTTACACGCGTTCTCGCGACCGGCCAGGAAGAACACAACAAACCGGAATCTTCTGCGGCAAAGCTTTATTGCTTACATCTTCAGGAGCCAGAGAGCAAGAGAGCAAGAGAGCAAGAGAGCTTTACTGCTTACATCTTCAGGAGCAAGAGAGCAAGAGAGCAAGAGAGCAAGAGAGCTTTATTGCTTACATCTTCAGGAGCCAGAGAGCAAGAGAGCAAGAGAGCAAGAGAGCAAGAGAGCTTTATTGCTTACATCTTCAGGAGCAAGAGAGCAAGAGCCAGAGCAAGAGCTCTATTGCTTACATCTTTAGGAGCCAGAGCGCAAGAGAGCAAGAGCAAGAGAGAGAATGGTGAAACCCCGTCCCTTTTTAAGGAGAATTATCCTCCGCCTAGGACGTGTCACTCCCTGATTGGCTGCAGCCCATCGGCCGAGTTGTCGTCACGGGGAAGGCAGAGCACATGGGGTGGAGAACAACCCTTGGCACATGCGCAGATTATTTGTTTACCACTTAGAACACAGGATGTCAGCGCCATCTTGTAACGGCGAATGTGAGGGCGGCTCCCAACATATTCCTTGAACTCTTGATTCTCCTACCTGAGACCCCCACCCCAAATGTTGAGATTACAGTCATATATAACCACTGGACAATTTCATGCTCTCTCCACTTGGGGATGACGTGAGTAAGAGCAGAAGTGCTGTTTCCCACCTTGACCTGTCCAGCAGGTCCAGTTATTCGAGGATCTCGAGGGGACCTCCTCCTAATAACCAAATGGGGGGTAGAGAGAGACGAGGGTCTTGTACGAATAACGACACGGAAACCGTTCTGAAGTTGTATCAAGACCCCCATGTATTGAGAAAGGCCCAAGGTTTAAATGCACAAGCAAAGGGGGAAGTACAGATACTTATCAGTGGGAGGGGTAGGGCAATACAAGCAAAAGGAGAAGTATTTATCAGTGGGAGGGGGGCAATAGAAATTCTTCCTTTTGACAGCTACACCGGGAAGCAGGAACTTGGTGGTGTCAGGGTGTGGTCAGGAGATGACCCAGGGCTGGAACATCCCGTAGTTCTCGGAATCCATGTGTCGGTGGCCCGCTTTTGACCCCTTTTTTTCTTCTCGGGGGGGAGAGGCCCAATTCAGAGATCAGGACAATAGCGTTGCCTAAATGGCTCCCAACATCTCCCCCGTTTTAATATTTTTATAAAGGCATATTGTATAATAAATTTGTAGCCACGTTTTTAACGATCATCTAAACGTCTGTTTGCTCTATAACCACGAAGGACACAAGGACAAGTCATCTATGATGCTTGAATTAATGGTCCCAGTCTGTTGGGTATAACTTGGGCTAGCCAAGGGATTTAGGAATGAAGCAAGCTCCGTGGGTAGAGGTAGAGGTCTGATCCCCAGTGTGTAATGTTAGGGGCCATGTACAGGATTGACTCTCAGGCCCACAGATCTTTACCCAGAGTAACCCTGACCTGCTCCTGTGCCGTTTTTTCTGGAGAAAGGTCCCTGGGGCACTCAACCTTTATGCAATCAGACATGCCTCTCAGAGACTGTCTAACAGCTTTTAGACTAATCTCTGTGCAGTACTTAGTCTTACAACTCTCACGGGCGACGGCTTCAAGTTTTAATTTTTTGATGTGTCTAGCCTGGGATGACTGTTTAGTTTCCAATGTGGCGAGAACGTATATTACCATGTCGGAAAAGCACAGACTACGGCAATCTATAAATGATTTGTGGCATGAGACTGATGGCCGAATTTAGGGGGAGGGGAATGATCTTACTTAAGCATTTTATGGAAATTGAGTCTCTCTCCCCGAGAAGAGGGTGATGAAGCGGTATCCGCGTCTGCCTCTTCTCCAGTAACCTGCTTGTTATCACCAACGTCTAGCCAATGGTAATGAACTGAAACAAATGCGCTTGAAAGAGATGAATCAACTTGAGATTTAACAAATCGGGTCAATTTCTGAAATGCCCAAGGACCGAAGGAAATCAATAATAGGAGTTCCAATAGGGGTCCCAAAAGGGAGGGCAACAAGGTCGAAAGCCAGGGGGAGGTTGAAAACCAGTTTTGGTAGTTCACCTTTCCTCTAGGCCATTGTAAATACTTGTGTATGGGTGTAACTCAGCTATCTATAGTTCTAAGTATCTACTCTGGTTCCTCTTTAGGTCTTAAACTTCCTTTTTCCTAGTTGATGCTAAATTCCTGTGTAAGGCACTGACCTAGCTTTTATTTAAAGTGATAGTGTAATGCCAGAGGCAATTCTGAATGTCACTGAATAGTCAACTTTCTTCCTGAATTCTAAGCCCATGGTCTGCTCAAGGACTTTCTAGGACAGTGGAACACCGGTCAAGGCTTGGCTATGTCTAAAATTTCCACCTTTCTAGCCTTAATGTATGTTATATCCTGTCTTCTTACTACGACTACTACTTTTAAGACATCTTTTGTCTCTAAATTTTTATCTATATAATATGTTGCTCTGACAAAGCTATGGAAATATTCCTATGCTTACCATTAACAAAATGGGCAGTATGTAGCTGCTGATCTAAAGCTGTGGTAGATACCTTTTTAAAGTTTGCATTTTCAGATTTTAAAACCAAGGATCATTTTCTAACTCTAATGGGCAGCAAAGCATAAGCAGGTCTCTTACAAAAACATAACAGTAGATTCCTTATCTAAATTAGGATCTACACAATTAGTTAATTGACAAGAATTACAATGAATATGAAAAGACTTGCCAAGATTGGCGATCTTAACTCTTAAGATTATCGAACAATAAATAAGCATATAGGTAAGGTACACAAACTTTCATAGCTATAAGGAGCTGGCCTGAATGGCAAAAAACAGTGTCTCTGATGAAAGCATCTTGTACATTCTCTGTACCAGTCTTTTTGCCTCACGAGTCAGTTTTTTTAGTTGTTTGTATTTTAAGTTGGCACCGGTTTGGTACTCCTTGCTGCAGCGCATGGTGGAGATACGAAGTTTCTTTATCTGTAAGTGGATGCTCTCTGATTTCTCCTCTTTTGTGTACTCAGAACAGCTTTTTGGTCACCACTGTCAGGGCACTCACAGGTCACAGGTCAGCCTGTCACATTGGAAGCTAGTATGCTCTTGTAGCATTCTGTGGAAAAAACAGAAACATTCTCCCTTTTCCCCATATTAAGTATCTGAACAGGATCATGGCAAGTGCCAATAAGTGGATC